>NW_024470737.1:1278457-1415957 GCF_017639515.1 Carcharodon carcharias | reverse complement strand
ATTTGGGAGAACTCCCGGCTTGGAGTGCTTGCCTCGTGGGAAAGTGCCCTCCAAGGTGGGACCTTCATTTCTGGAGCGTGGGTGTGGGCTGGAGTCGGAGCAGCCAAACCTGGGAAGAAGCAGAGAGGCAGCCACGGGGGCTGCTGGCTAAGAGTGGGTGGGGTGGGGGGGTGGGTGGGAGCGTTGGGGGGGTTTGTGGGGGGGGAAACGGGCTGGTTAAAAGCCCACCTCGCTGCCATGGGACTGCATCCCAGTGAAAATGAAACGCAAAAGGTCCTCCAGCACTCACCTCTCAAACCCCCTCCCCCCTCCAAACACTCCCCATGCCCTATCCACGCCACCTCATGTCCCCATCCACCTCAGGTCCCTCATGTCCCTCCGCTAAGCTCTGGCACTCCCACACCCATTGAACGGCCATACACGTCCTACAGCCGACGAACACCATAAAGTAAAGTGTTACGTGTTAAAAAAAAGCTTTGTAAAAATTCAATCCTTCGATCACTTTCTCTTACGTTGAAAGACGAGGTCTGGATCAAGTTAATAAAAGGCAATCGTCCAGGCCTTTTGCAGTTTCAAAAACCACAACCCCTTTAAACCACAACTTATGTGAACAAACATCGTGAATTGACAGCAGAGATCAGGGGGTCTGAGTTGTCAATCAAACAATGTCTCCCCCTAAGGAGCAGGCGCCTTCGTACTCGAACCACTGTCTGGCCTCTCAGCTGAGGCCTCGTTAGGTGTCTGAGCTGCCTGGCTCGAAGGTCAAAGCTCCGGGAGGTGAGTTCGACTGGCCTGGGCCTACCATGCGACGAGGCCTGTGCTCCCTGCGCAAGAAATCGGGCTCAATTTAGCGCCGGTTTGGCCTTCGACCCCTTGGCCGTGGTTGGGGGGGTGGGGCGGCTAGAATTCGGAACTCACCAGCTTTGTGAGCGGAACATCACGGGGAGGGAGATTCTGTGACCCATATCTGGTGTTGTTGAGGGGGCCAGAGGAAAGGTGGTCGAGTGACTCGACTGGGATGACCACCTGCAGCTAACGCCCATTCCCCAGCCCACAACCCACCCCCCCCCACCTTCTCCCAGGGGTGTTTCCTCCTACGGACCCTCCCTACTCACGCACGCAGATGCCCCGGCTCTCGTAGTATCCCTGGCAGCAGTGTGCTCGCTTGCGGTACTCAGTCTCCACCCCAACACGGTAGGCTACACGATAGGTGATTCTGTAATGGAAGGAGAGAGAGAGAGAGAGGCGGTTTGGTGAATAGCAGGTACTGAAAGGAGAAAGACAATAAAGAGAGAGAGAGGGGAAAAAAGAGTGTGTGTGAGAGAGAGAGAAAAAGAACAAGAGTGAATGAGAGGGAAGAAAAAGAGATCGATAGATGGAATGAGAGAGATAAAAATGAGAGAGAGAGTGTGAGAGAGTAAAAGAATGAGGGAACGAGAGACAAAGAGGAAGAAAAGATTGAGAGAGAGAGATAAAAATGAGAAAGAGAGACAAAAAGAAAGAGAGGGAATGAGAGAGAAAGGAAAGAAGGAGATTGAGAGAGAAAGGGAGAGAGGAAAAAAGAATGAGAGAGAAAGAGGAAAAAAGATTGAGAAAAAGAGGGAGATAAGAGTGAGAAAGAGAGAAAAAGAATGAGAGAAAGAGAGAAAGAGATAGATAAAAGTGAGAAAGAGAGAGAGGAGAAAAAGAACGAGAGGGGATGAGAGAGAAAGAGGCCAAAAAGAGATTGAGAAAAAGAGAGATGAAAGTGAGAGAGAAAAAGAACAAGGGTGAGAGTGAGAAAGGGAGAGATTAAAAGAGAAGGAGGAAAAAGAAAGAATGAGAGAAAGAAAGTGAGAGGAAGAGAGAAAGAGGGAGCAAAAGATCGTGAAAGAGAGACAGAGACAACCAGAGAATAGAGGGACAAAGCAAATGAAAGGCAGAGAGGAAAGAGAGAGAGAAAACGGCCGAAAGAGAGAAAGAGAGGGAAACAGAGAGAGAGAAAAATGAGCGAAGGATAGAGTGAGGAGAGAAAGAGAGAGAAGGAGAGAGAGAGAAGTAGAGAGAAGGAGAGAGAAGGAGAGAGAGAGAAGTAGAGAGAAGTAGAGAGAAGGAGAGAGAAGGAGAGAGAGAGAGGAGAGAGAGAAGGAGAGAGAGAGAAGGAGAGAGAGAGAGAAGGAGAGAGAGAGAGGAGAGAGAGAGAGAGAAGGAGAGAGAGAGAGAGAAGGAGAGAGAGAGAGAAGGAGAGAGAGAGAGAGAAGGAGGGAGAAGGAGAGAGAGAGGAGGAGAGAGAGAGAGAGAGGAGGAGAGAGAGGAGGAGAGAGAAAAAGACCAAGAGAGAGATGAGAAGAAAGAGAGAAAAAAAGAGAGAATGATTGAGAGGAAGACAAAAAGAGGGACACAAATTAAGAGCGAACGAGAGATAAAGACAGTGAGAGGAAGAGAGAGAGAAACAGAGACAATGAGAGAGAATAGGAGCGAGGGGAGTGAAAGAGAGAAAGGGCAAAGGAAGAGAGACAACTTTCATTCGCTGGCCCTTTCCAGGGCCTCATGTTGTCCCAAAGCTCTTTACAGATGCCCGAGTGTTCCTGACGTGTCGTCAGTGCTGGTAACGGAGGAACTGCACTCCCACGGCCACTGTAGGAAGAAGAGCAAGTGGGGTGGGGCTGGAGGGGGTGGAGGGGGGGGGTAGGGGGGGTAGTTCTCCCGGCCTCCTGGAAGGCAACCTTCACGCCTTCCGGCCGCTGTCGCCGGACACCCGTCCCCATCGCCACCTGGCCGTCAGCGGGATCTTGCTGTGTGCGAGTGGGCTGCCGCGTTCCCCGAGTCACAGCAGCGGCCCACGCTGGCTGTGGAGTCGCCCCGGGGCGGCGAGAGGTGGGCTGCGGGCCCAGCGCGGAGCCTCGCGAGCTAGGCCGCAGCCTGGGCTCCTCGCCGCCGGTTGCCGAGCGCTCACCTGTGGCTGGTGCAGGTGATGTGGTCCCTGGAGGGGTGGCAGGGCCCCTGGTAAGGCTCATGGCGTCGCGTCACGTAGGATTCCTGCTTGGTGACGGAGAAGCTGAGGGAAAAATAGAGAAGGGAAGAACGTTAATTGACCACGTCAGCTCTCGAGGCCTCTTCCCCAACCAGGAGGTCACTGCCAAACCTCCTTGGCGGGCGATGGTGGGCGTTGGGGGGGTGGTGGGGGGGGGTGGGGGGGGGTGGGGGGGTGGTGGGGGGGGGTGGGGGTGGTGGGGGGTGGTGGGGGGGGGGGTGCTCCCCGAGAACTGAAGATTTCTGGGCCCTTGCTGGGAGCCAGACGCCGGCTGGGGGCTGGCAAGGGAAATCGTGGAGGGCGATCGAAACATGATTTCCGGGCAGCTCTACCCCTGGGACGGAGGAGGCCATTTTGGTGGACATCCTCCCCCAGTGGGGCAGTGAGGTTTGTACGCGGCTACCCCATTGGCCGTTGGAAGGCCGGAGGAGGATGGCCGATGGGCGCGAGGCCAGGGGTCGTGACCCCCCCCCCCCCCCCCCCCCCCCCGCAGAGGGGGGGGTGGAGGGGGCGGGGGGTCAGGGGTCCAATCGCAGTTGGCGGCCCCAACCTCGAGGGTGGGTGGCGCACTCCGTCGAGTTGGCACCTCCTGTGGGGCGCCAGGTTCCCAACCTGGGTCCGGCGACCCGCTGCTCCAACCCTCAACTTGTCTTGTCATCCCCTCCCCCACGCTTCCCCACCCCCCCTCCCCCGCCCAACACCCACCCCCCACACCCTCCTCCGCCCAACACCCACCCCCCCACACCCTCCTCCGCCCAACACTCCCACCCCAACCCCAACCCCCCGCACACCCCCCTCCCCCGCCCAGCCCCCACACCCCCTACCCCCCTCCCCCGACCAACACTCCCGCGACCAACCCCACCCCCCCGCACAACCCCCCTCCCCCGACCAACCCTCCCCCCACAACCCCAATCCCCCGCACACCCCCCCTCCCCTGACCAACACCCACCCCCCCCACACCCTCCCCGCCAACACTTCCACCCCAACCCCAACCCCCGCAGAGCCCCCTCCCCCGCCCAACCCCCACACCCCCCCTACCCCCCTCCCCCGACCAAGCTCCCCCCACAAACCCTCCCCCGCACACCCCCCTCCCCCACCCACCCCCACCCCCCACCCCCTCCTCCGCCCCCCACACCTCCCACCCCCCCCCACCTCCGCCCCCCCCCCGCCCCACCCAACCCCCCACACCCCCCCCCCCCCCCCCAACCCCCACCCCCCACACCCCCCCCTCCTCCCCGCCCAACCCCCCACCCCCCCACCCCCCACCCCCACCCCTCCCCGCCAACCCCACCCCCCCCCCCCCTCCCCCCCCCCCCCCCCACCCCAGCCCCCCCACCCCCCCCCCCCAACCCCCTCCCCCGCCCAACCCCCACACCCCCCGCCCAACCCCAAACCCCCCCCACCCCCCTCCCCCACACAACCCTCCCACCCCAACCCCAACACCCCCGCACAGCCCCCCCCCCACCCAACCCCAACCCCCCACCCCCCACCCCCTCCCCCGACCAACCCCAAACCCCCGCACACCCCCCTCCCCCACCCAACCCTCCCACCCCAACCCCAACACCCGCACAGCCCCCTCCCCCCGCCCAACACCCACCCCCCCACCCCCCTCCCCCGCCCAACACTCCCACCCCAACCCCAACCCCCCGCACACCCCCCTCCCCCCGCCCAACCCCCACCCCCCCCACTCCCTCCCCGCCCAACCCCCACCCCCCCCCACTCCCTCCCCGCCCAACACTCCCACCCCAACCCCAACCCCCCCGCACACCCCCCTCCCCCGCCCCAACCCCCACCCCCCCACCCCCTCCACCGCCAAACTCACCCCCCCTTCCCCACCCACCTCCCCCACCCACCCCCCCCACCCCCCTCCCCCACCCAACCCCCCCCCCCCCCACCCCCCTCCCCCGCCCAACGCCCCCCCCCCCAACCCCAACCCCCCTGCACACCCCCCTCCCCCAACCACCCGCCCCCCCCAACCCCCGGGACCTCCAATTCACCGCACCACTCCCCCCTCCCCCACACTGTCGTACTGTCCCGTCCGCGTTAACCTCTTACCTCTCCCAGTGGCTGCACACGTTGGGGTCACTGGGGTTCAAAGGGCAGGCCAGTTGGAGCAAACTGGCCAACAGGACGATCCCCGGGAGAGTCGAGCTCAGCTTCATCCTGGAGTGAAACACAGGCGAGAAATATCAGCACAGCTTCTCTCGAAAGTGGGGGAAAAAACATCCATAGAATTCAGACCGATCTGTCTGAGGGTCTCTTTGTCTGCATATGTCTGTCTGTCTATGTCTGTCTGCGTGCATCTGTCTGCGTATCAATTTTTTTCAAGGTCATTTGTTCCCGGGATGTGGGTGTCGCTGGCCGGGCCCAGCATTGATCGCCCATCCCTAATTGCCCCTTGAGAAGGTGGTGGGTGAGCTGCCTTCTTGAGCCGCTGCAGTCCCTGTGGTGTAGGTACACCCACCGTGCTGTTAGGGAGGGAGTTCCAGGATTTGGACCCAGCGACAGTGAAGGAACGGCAGGTAACCATTGACCAGAAACTGAACTGGACCAGCCATATAAATACTGTGGCTACAAGAGCAGGTCAGAGGCTGGGAATCCTGCAGTGAGTAACTCACCTCCTGACTCCCCAAAGCCTGTCCACCATCTACAAGGCACAAGTCAGGAGTGGGATGGAATACTCCCCACTTGCCTGGATGAGTGCAGCTCCCACAACACTCAAGAAGCTCGACACCATCCAGGACAAAGCAGCCCCGCTTGATCGGCACCCCATCCACAAACACTCACTCCCTCCACCACCGACGCACAGTAGCAGCAGTGTGTGTACCATCTACAAGATGCACTGCAGCAACTCACCAAGGCTCCTTAGACAGCACCTTCCAAACCCACGACCGCTACCATCTAGAAGGACAAGGGCAGCAGACACATGGGGAACACGACCACCTGGAAGTTCCCCTCCAAGTCACTCACCATCCTGACTTGGAAATACATCACTGTTCCTTCAGTGTTGCTAGGTTACAGAGATAGGGAGGGGTGTAGGGGCTGGAGGAGGTTACAGAGATAGGGAGGGGTATAGGGGCTGGAAGAGGTTACAGAGATAGGGAGGGGTGTAGGGGCTGGAGGAGGTTACAGAGATAGGGAGGGTTGCAGGGACTGTGGTAGATTACAGAGATAGTGAGGGGTGTAGGTGCTGGAGGATGTTACAGAGATAGGGAGGGGTGTAGGGACTGGAGGAGGTTACAGAGATAGGGAGGGGTGTAGGGACTGGAGGAGGTTACAGAGATAGGGAGGGGTGTAGGGGCTGGAGGAGGTTACAGAAATTGGGAGGGGTGTAGGGGCTGGAGAATGTTACAGAGATAGGGAGGGTTGTAGGGGCTGGAGGAGGTTAGAGAGATAGGGTGGTGTGTAGAGGGCTGGAAGAGGTTACAGAGATAGGGAGGGGTTTAGGGGCTGGAGGAGGTTACAGAGATAGGGAGGGGTGTAGGGGCTGGAGGAGGTTACAGAGATAGGGAGGGGTGTAGGGGCTGGAGGAGGTTACAGAGATAGGGAGGGGTTTAGGGGCTGGAGGAGGTTACAGAGATAGGGAGGGTTGTAGGGGCTGGAGGAGGTTACAGAGATAGGGAGGGGTGTAGAGGGCTGGAAGAGGTTACAGAGATAGGGAGGGGTGTAGAGGGCTGGAAGAGGTTACAGAGATAGGGAGGGGTGTAGGTGCTGGGGAAGGTTACAGAGATAGGGAGGGGTGTAGGGGCTGGAGGAGGTTACAGAGATAGGGAGGGCTGTAGAGGGCTGGAGGGGGGTTACAGAGATAGGGAGGTGTGTAGGGGCTGGAGGAGGTTACAGAGATAGGGAGGGGTGTAGGGACTGGAGCAGGTTACAGAGATAGGGAGGGGTGTAGAGGGCTGGAGGAGGTTACAGAGATAGGGAGGGTGTAGGGGCTGGAGGGGTTTACAGACATATGGAGGGTTTAGGGGCTGGAGGGGATTACAGAGATAGGGAGGGGTGTAGGAGCTGGAGGAGGTTACAGAGATATGGAGGGGCTGGAGGAGTTTGCAGAGATAGGGAGGGAGTATGGGCTGGAGGAGGTTACAGAGATAGGGAGGGGTGTAGGGGCTGGAGGAGGTTACAGAGATATGGAGGGGCTGGAGGAAGTTACAGAGATAGGGAGGGGTGTAGGGGCTGGAGGAGGTTACAGAGATAGGGAGGGGTGTAGGGGCTGGAGGAGGTTACAGAGATATGGAGGGGCTGGAGGAAGTTACAGAGATAGGGAGGGGTGTAGGGGCTGGAGGAGGTTACAGAGATAGGGAGGGGTGTAGGGGCTGGAGGAGGTTACAGAGATAGGGAGGGGTGTAGAGGGCTGGAGGGGGGTTACAGAGATAGGGAGGGCTGTAGAGGGCTGGAGGAGGTTACAGAGATAGGGAGGGGTGTAGAGGGCTGGAGGGGGGTTACAGAGATAGGGAGGGGTGTAGGGGCTGGAGGAGGTTACAGAGATAGGGAGGGGTGTAGAGGCTGGAGGGGGGTTACAGAGATAGGGAGGGGTGTAGGGGCTGGAGGAGGTTACAGAGATAGGGAGGGGTGTAGGGGATGGAGGAGGTTACAGAGATAGGGAGGGGTGTAGAGGCTGGAGGGGGGTTACAGAGATAGGGAGGGGTGTAGGGGCTGGAGGAGGTTACAGAGATAGGGAGGGGTGTAGGGGATGGAGGAGGTTACAGAGATAGGGGAGACCCTGGAGCGATTTGGAAACAATGGTGAGAATTTGAAGCTGGAGTAGTTGGTGGGCTGGTGGACAGTGTGGGTGAGTGAACACAGGGGGATTTCCTCCACAGGTTTTGACTCACCTATCGCTGTTGTGTTGGCTGCTCGCTCTCCCAACTATTCCCAGTTTGGTGCGTGGCCGTTGGGGCTCTGTATGGGAAAGAGAAGAGAGAGGATGGCGTGTGGAAACAGGATGCACACAGAGCTGTCTATAGTTTTGCCAGTTCCCTGCTGTCCAGATAAGATAGTTTGTCTGCTTCCCTCTGTCACTGAGCCAATCAGAATCAAATCCCCAGCTCTACAACCTCCTATTCCTCCTCGTGACATCACCGTTTCTCCAATTATATAGCCATGACTGCATAAAGGATGTCATTCAGCCCACTGAGTCCATGCTGGCCCTCTGTACCCCAACCCAGTCAGCCCCATTCCCCCCCTCTCTCTCCCCGTCCCACTGCGAGTTTACTTCCCTCGAGTGTGCGTCCAATTCCCTTTTGAAATCGTTCATCGTCTCCCCTTCCACCCCCCACCGACCTCGTGGGCAGCGAGCTCCAGGTCGTCACCTCTCGCTGGGTAAAAAATTTCTACCTCACATCCCACTGTCCCCCCGCCCAAAACCTTAAATCTGTGTCCCCCTCCCCCAAGTCCTTGTACCATCAGCCGATGGGAACAGCTTTCCTTCCTCTCCCTTATCCAAACCTGTCACCATCTTGTTCCCCTCGATCAAATCTCCCCCTCCATCTCCTTCGCTCCAAGAGGAACAATCCCAACTTCTCCGATCGAACCCTGTCGCTAAAACCCCCTCCTCCCTGGACAACCATTGGCGGCCGTGCCTACAGCTGCCTGGGGCCCTAAGCTCTGGAACTACCTCCTTAAACACACATATATATAATATATATCTCTCTCTCTTGCTGCTTTACTACATCAGAGGTGCTATATCAATGCAGGTCGTTGTTGTTGATGCTTTCGTTTGCTGGTGAATTAAGCACCTTGGGGATGTTAAGGGTGCCAATAAGTTGTTTTGGGGCAGTGGATCTGTCCTGGGTCTCTCACAGCTCTCGGGAAGGACAGGTTATGAGGGGTGAGGAAGGATTGAGGCTGGTCTTGTGCCAAGACAATTAGACAGGAACACGGCAAAGTATTTAAACCTGGAATAGTGGGAGCCAGGAAGCAACCAGCATTATTGCCCATCCCTAACTGCCCTTGTTCAGAGGGCATTTAAGAGTCAACCACGTGGCTGTGGGTCTGGAGTCACATGCAGGCCAGACCGGGTAAGGAGGGCAGATTTCCCTCCTGATAGGGGTATTAGTGACCCAGATGGGGTTTTTAACAACAATCAATGGTTTCCTGATTATCATTAGACTTCTAATTCCAGATTTTTACTGAATTCAGATTTCACCATCTATCGGGGTAAGATCGAACCCGAGTCCCCAAAGAATTACCCTGGGTCTCTGCAATACCAGTCCAGTGACAATATCACTATGCCACCACCGCCTCCTCTAATATACCTGTCCCTAATATCACAGTTATAGATTGGTGTTGAGCTGCTGTGAGGTGTCTGGGGCTTGTTTGGAGGTTAAAGTTGCTATAGAAATGCAGGAGGTTTAAGTAGAGGCCGCTCTGACTGTCTGACAATCTCTATCTAACTGTTTATAATAATGTTATGGGGAAAAACTGGTAGCGGGCTGAGAATCAGGCTGGGGGAATAATAATGGGGAACCAGGAAATGACAGAGGAGTTGAATAAATACTTTGCTTCAGTCTTCACAGTAGAAGACACTAATAGCATTCCAAAAATACTAAATCAAGGGGCAAAAGACGGGGAGGAAATAAATACAATAACTATTGCCAGAGAAAAAGTACTAGGGAAACTAACGGGGCTGATAGGCCGATAAGTCTCCTGGACCCGATGGGTTGCATCCCAGGATATTAAAGGAAGTAACTACAGAGATAGTGGATGCACTGGTAGTAATCTTACAATAAACCTTAGATTCTGGAAAAGTCCAAGAGCGGCCAATGTAACACCCTTATTCAAAAAGGGAGGGAGACAAGAAACAGTTAACTGTAGACCAGTTAGCTTAACATCTGTCACTGGGAAAATGTTTATTATAAAGGATGTAATAGCAGAGCATTTAGAGTTACATAATCTAATCAAACAGAGTCAGCATGGCTTCATGAAGGGGAAATCATGCTTGACAAATTTATTAGAATTCTTTGAGGAGGTAACAAGCAGGATAGATAAAGGGGAACCAGTAGATGTAATATATTTGGATTTCCAAAAGGCACTTGATAAAGTACCGCACATAAAGCTACTTAATAATAAGAGCCCATGTTGTTGGGGGTAGTATATTAGCATGGGTAGAGGATTGACTAACTAATAGAAGACAGAGAGTTGGGATAAGGGGGGGCATTTTCAGGGTGGCAACTTGTAACTAGTGGGGTGCCACATGGATCAGTGCTGGGACCACAATTATTTACAATATATATTACTGACTCAGATGAGGGAAGTGAATGTACTATCGGCAAGTTTGCGGATGATACAAAGATAGATGAGAAGGCAAGTGGTGAGATAGACACAAGGAGTCTACAGAGGGATATGGACAGGTTCAGTGAGGGGTCAAAAAGTGACAGATGGAATATAATGTGAGGTTATGCACTTTGGCAGGGAGAATAGAGGAGCTGGATATTATTTAAATGGAGAAAGACTGTAGAAAGCTGCAGCACAGAGGGATTTGGGGGTCCTCGTGCATGAATCACAAAAAGCTAACACACAAGTTCAACAGGTAATAGGGAAGGCAAATGGAATGTTGGCCTTTATTTCAAAGGGAATGGAGTATAAAAATAGGGAAATCTTGCTAAAACTATACAAGGCACTAGTTAGACCACACCTAGAATGCTGTGAACAGTTTTGGTTCCCTTATCTAAGGAAAGATATCCTGGCATTGGAGGCAGTCCAGAGAAGGTTCACTAGGTTGACCCCGGGTATGGAGGGATTTTCTAATGAGGAGAGGTTGAGTAGGTTGGGCCTGTACTCATTGGAGTTTAGAAGAATGAGAAGCGACCTTATTGAAACATATAAGATTCTTAGGGGGCTTGACAGGGTGGATGCTGAGAGGTTGTTTCTCCTTGTGGGAAAGTCTAGGACCAGAGGGCATAATCTCAGAGTGAGGCATTATTTAAGACAGAGATGAGGAGGAATTTCTTCTCTCAGAGGGTAGTCAATCTGTGGAATTCTTTACCGCAGAGGGCTGAAGAGGCTGGGCTATTTAGGATATTCAAGACTGAGATAGACAGATTTTTAATCAGTAAGGGAATCAAGGGAAAAGGCAGGAAAGTGGAGGGGAATTATCAAATCAGCCATGATCTCACTGAATGGCGGAGCAGTCCCAATGAGCTGAATGGCCTACTCCTGCTCCTACGTCTTATGGTCTTATGGTGATTGGGACTAACTCTTTCAAAGATCCAGCATAGGCATGATGGACAGAATGGCCTCCATGAGGTAGGAGCACAGGTTTTACCCACTGTACTTCCTGGGTCACACTTCCTTCCATCATACGGTCAGAAGTGGGGAGGTTCGCTGATGATTACACAATGTTCAGCACCATTCACAACTCCTCAGATACTGAAGCAGTCCGTGTCCAAATGCAGCAAGATCTGGACAATATCCAGGCTTGGGGCTGACAAGTGGCAAATAACATTCACACCACACAAGTGTCAGGCAATGACTATCTCTAACAAGAGAGAATCCAACCATCGTCCCTTGACGTTCAATGGTATTACTATCACTGAATCCACCACGAGAGTGGGGGATTATGAGATTGTGTGTGTGGGTTTGTGTGTGTGTATGTGTGTGAGAGTGTATGAGTGAGTGAGTATGTGTGTGTGAGAGTGAGAGAGAGTGTGTGTGTGTGAGTGATTGAGTGCTTATACGAGAGTGAGTGAGTGAGTGTGAGAGTGTGTGTGTGTGTAAATGTGTGTGAGTGTGTGTGTGTGTGTGTGTGTGTGAGAGTGAGTGAGAGTGTGTGTGAGAGTGTGTGTGTGTGTAAATGGGTGTGAGTGTGTGTGTGTGTGTGTGTGTGTGTGAGAGTGAGTGAGAGTGTGTGTGAGAGTGTGTGTGTGTGTGTGTGAATGTGTGTGTGTGTGAATGTGTGTGTGAGTGTGAGTGTGTGTGAGTGTGTGAGTGTGTGAATGTGTGAGTGTGTGAGTGTGAGTGTGTGAGTGTGTGTGTGAGAGTGTGTGTGTGAGTGTGTGAATGTGTGAGTGTGTGAGTGTGAGTGTAAAAGCTAAATGATCCTTCCTGTTTAGAGAAGGGATCCAACACCAGCCTCTGGGAAATAAATTACATTCCAAATGATTCTTCAAAAGAATCTCCAGAGAATTGAAGAATTTCCGTTGTCGATGCTTGGATTTTCCTCAAGTGCGGTTTGCAGTGACATCAAACTCTGTAACTTTTAAACAATGTATTCATTCACAGGACGTGGGGGTCACTGGGCCGGGCCTGGCGTTCATTACCCGTCCCTAATTGCCCCCTTGAGAAGGTGGGGGTGAGCTGCCTTCTTGAGCCACTGCAGTCCCTGTGGTGTAGGTACACCCACCGTGCTGTTAGGGAGAGAGTTCCAGGATTTGGACCCAGCGACTGTATAAATGGTAGATTTAAATCTACCACCCCTTAGCCTAAAACTATGGCCTCTCATTCTAGAATGCCCCACAAGGGGAAACATCTGCTCCACGTCAACTTTGTCCATCCCCTTTAGCATCTTATACCTCAATTAGATCTCCTCTCAACCTTCTAAACTCGAGCGAGTATAGGCCTAAACTGCTCAATCTCTCCTCATAAGACAAAGCCCTGCATCTCTGGAATCAATCTAGTGAACCCCCTCTGAACAGCCTGCAGTGTTTGTGGGATCCTGCTGTGCGCCACTCGGTTGCCACGTCCCCCTGAACTTTGCAACGCTTGGAAAGTGCTTCACTGGCTGGAAAGCACCTTGGGGTGGGGGGGGGAGTGGGGGGGGGGGGGGCGGGTGGGGGGAGGAGTTGTGGGGCAGGGGTCCTTCAGGTGTTAAAAGAAACGCAAGTGGCCTCATTTCGCCGAGCGTGGCGCAGGCCACGTGCCCGACGGGTCACGTACCGAACCATCCTACCCCACGAGAGGGGAACACAGGAGACCGATTCGCTTTTACTGCCCCTGAAAATGTCGCCGAAGCATCACGGTTTCAGGAGGAGCTGAGGCCTAGTGCAGAGGCCTAGACGTCCGTGCCTCTTTATCACCTCCTGTGTCCCGAGACTGAACTGTGGAAGAGTTGGCAATCGAGCGGGCGCTTCAGGAGGGGAGACACCGGGCGCAGGACGGGGGAGCAATCATTGATGTTTCCAAAATTCCTCGAGTAGGGATGTGTTCGGGAACAAAGCCCCACGTACGTCAACCCTAATTCCCATCCCATTTCACCATTTTTACCTTGGCCGTTGCTGAAAAGGAAGACATGTCATCAAAGCTTTTCACCTTGCCCTCCTCAGAACAAACACTAATTTCAAACTCTCACAACAATTTATACTACAGGAGAAAAGGGCGCTGACTGGTTGGCAAGTTGACTCTGATTGGCTGAGGTGTTGCCATGGGGAAAGTGGTGCAGAATTATAGGCTCCCCAAGCTCCTGGGTAATTGAAAAAAAGTGCAAAGCTTTAACATATTCCTAATGTTTGCGGAGAATGGGTCCCTGTGCATGAATGAACATCACTTCTGGCAAGTGTAAATGAGCGAAGTTATGATCTCAGCTGATTGGTTGTTAGTGTAGTTATTAGCACACTCAGTATTGTTTCAGGGAGTACAGCTCAATCGTGGAATCACATCTAACTGTGCACATCTGTTTTGGGTTTTGTAAGTGTGGGCCGGTTCAGTACAGTCTGTACCCTATTTATCTTCAGGCTGAGTGTGTGACTCTGTCTCTCTCTCTCCCTGTCCATCTATCTCTCTCTCTCCCTCTCTGTCCATCTGTCTCTCTCTATCCCTCTGTCTCTCTCTCTCTATCTGTCCCTCTGTTTGTCCCTCTCTATCTGTCCCTCTCTCTCCCTCTGACCCTCTGTCTCTCTCTCTCTCTGTCTGTCCCTCTGTTTGTCGCTCTCTATCTGTCCCTCTGTTTGTTTCTCTCTATCTGTCCCTCTGTTTGTCCCTTTCTATCTGTCCCTCTCTCTCTCTGACCCTCAGTCTCTCTCTCTCTCCCTGTCTGTTCCTCTGTTTGTCGCTCTCTATCTGTCCCTCTGTTTGTTTCTCTCTATCTGTCCCTCTGATTCTCTCTCTCTATCTGTCCCTCTCTCTCTCTGAGCCTTTGTCTCTCTCTCTCTCCCTGTCGGTCCCTCTGTTTGTCTCTCTCTATCTGTCCCTCTGTCTGTCTCTCTCTCCCCCTCTGTCTCTCTCTCTCTCTGACCCTCTGTCTCTCTCTCTCTATCTGTCCTCTGATTCTCTCTCTTGCTGTCCCTCTACCTTTCTCTCTCTCTCTGTCCCTTTCTCTCTCTGTCCCTCTCGCTCTCTGTCCCTCTCTGTCTCTCTCTCTCCCTGTCTGTCTCTCTGTCCCTGTCCCTGGCGCTCTCTGTCCCTAGCGCTCTCTCTGTCTCTCATTCTCTCTGTCTTGCTCTCTCTGTCCCTCGCTCTCTCTGTCTTACTTTCTCTGTCCCTCGCTCTCTCTGTCCCTCAATCTCTCTATCTCCTGCTGTCTCTATCTCGCGCTCTCTCTATCTCGTGCTCTCTCTGTCCCTCTCTCTCTCTCGCACTCTCTCTGTCTCTTCATTATTTCTGTTATTATATCTTCTATCTGCCTTCCTTGCATACTAGGCCTCAAGCCTGAGGCCTTATCAGTATGGGATTGACATCTCAGCCTGACCATGGTACAAAATGGTGGGTCAACATGTTGTACCATTGTTGCCCAGGGAGCAACCTCCCTGACCCCACCGTTGCCAGTCACCCTCCACCCTCTCGGTCCTCCTCAGAAGGAGAGTTTTGTTCATGAGGGTCAGGGTTAGCTGCAGGATGAACACGTCATCCATCCCCCTGTCGCTGGGCCCACTCCTGTGAATAATTCAGTGACAGCCTGCATTCAGATAGCACCTTTAATATTGACAACTGTGGTGAGGTGCCTCACAAGAGGATAAAAAGGAGACCTGGAAGAGACAGCAAGAATGTCCGACCATTCAGTTAGGAAGGTAAATGGTTTGTGGGCCTTTATTACAGGGGCCGGGGTACAAGAAGGAAGAAGCCTTGCTCCAGTTGTACAGGGTGTTGGTGAGACCACATCTGGAATACTGTGTGAGGTTTTGGTCTCCACATTTAGGGAAGGATATCCTTGTATTGGAGGTGGTACAGTGAAGGGTCACTAGATTGGTCCCTGGGATGAGGGGGATGTCCTACGACGAGGGGCTGAGTAAATTGGATTTATATTCTCTGGAGTTTAGAAGAATGAGAGATGATCTGATTGAAACCTACAAGATCCTGAAGGGGTTTGACAGGGTGGGCGCTGAGAGATTGTTTCCACTGGTCGGAGAATCTAAAACACGGGGGTCCAGTCTCAGGATAAGGGGCTGATCATTTAGGACTGAGATGAGGAGAAAGGGTGGTGAATCTTTGGAATTCTCGACCCCAGAGGGTTGTGGATGCTCCATTGTTGAATATATTTACGGCTGGGATAGACAGATCTCTCTGAATCGACGGGTATGGGGAGCGGGTGGGAAAGTTGAAGCCCAAGGTCAGCCATGATTGTACTGAATGGGGGAACAGGCTCGATGGGCTGAATGGCCTAATCCTGCTCCTACTTCTTATATTCTTGATTTCCTCCCTAAACCTCTCCCTCTCTCTTTCCGCCTTTAAGATGCTCCTTAAAACCAACCGCTTCGGCAGAGATCTTGGTCGCCTGTCTCAAATATCTCATGTGGTCTGGGGTTGAATTTTGTCAGGTAAAGGTCCAGTGAAGCACTTTCTTAATTCACTGATGCTACAGGCGCTGTGTAAATGCAGGATGTTGCTCAGAGGGAGGTCTGGGTGTGTTTGCGGATCTACCTCTGAGGAGAAAGTTATGACAAACATAATCTTTCCTCACAAGCAAAGATCACAAGCAAACCAAATACCCATCCACAAAAATACAGGATATTAATACTGTGGAGAGAGAGACAAAATAATACAAACAGGCAGGACAGGTACAGCACAGGGTTAGATACAGGATAAAACACCCTCTACACTGTCCCCATCAAACGCTCCCAGGACAGGTACAGCACGGGGTTAGGTACAGAGTAAATCTCCCTCTACACGGTCCCCATCAAACACTCCCAGGACAGGTACAGCACGGGGTTAGGTACAGAGTAAAGTTCCTTCTACACTGTCCCCATCAAACACTCCCAGGACAGGTACAGCACAGGGTTAGATACAGAGTAAAGCTCCCTCTACACGGTCCCCATCAAACACTCCCAGGACAGGTACAGCACGGGGTTAGGTACAGAGTAAATCTCCCTCTACACGGTCCCCATCAAACACTCCCAGGACAGGTACAGCACGGGGTTAGATACAGAGTAAAGTTCCTTCTACACTGTCCCCATCAAACACTCCCAGGACAGGTACAGCACAGGGTTAGATACAGAGTAAAGCTCCCTCTACACTGTCCCCATCAAACATTCCCAGGACAGGTACAGCACGGGGCTAGATACAGAGTAAAGCTCCCTGTGCGCTGTGTTTGAAGACATCTCACCAACTCTGTCTGAAGTGTAATTAGGGCCGGGATGTAAATTCTAGTCACAGCAGCAATGCCCACATCCTGTGAAATGCTGGAAAAGTCTAATCCGAAACTCGCGTCCTAAATCTAAATGAAGGAAACTACGAAGGGATGAGGTGTGAGTGAGCAAAGATAAATTGGGGAACTTTATTAAAGGATATGATGGTGGATCGGCAATGACTAATATTTCAGGAATGAATGTGTGAATTGCAACACTTACACATTCCTGTCTGGCACAAAAACAGAACAGGAAAAGCAGCCCAACCATGGATAACAAAGCAAATTATGGATTATATTAGATCCAAAGAGGAGTCATATAAATTTCCTAGAAAAAGTAGCAAGCCTGAGGATTGGGAGCTGCTTAGAATTCAGCAAAGGTGGACCAAGAGATTGATTAAGAGGGGATAAATGGAGTATGAGGAGAGTAAACTTGCAAGGAACATAAAAATGCTGTAAAAGCTTCTATAATTATGTAAAAAGAAAGATTAGTGAAGGCAAATATAGGTCCCTTACAGTCCAAAGGGGGTGAATTTATAATAGAGAACAAGGAAATGGCAGAGCAATTAAACAGCTACTTTAGTTCTGTCTTCATGGAGGAAGACACAAATAACTTCCCAGAAGTAAAAGGGAACCAAGGGTCTAGTGAGCAGGAGGAATTGAAGGAAATTAGTAATATTAAAACAGGAGGGCTGGAGAAATTAATGGGACTGAAAGCCGATAAATCCCCAATGCCCGATAATCCACATCCCAGGGTACTAAAGGAGGTGGCCGTGAAAATAGTGGATGTGTTGGTTGTCATCTTCCGAAATTCTGTAAATTCTGGCACAGTCCCAGCAGATCGGAGGGTGGTAACTGTAACCACACTATTTAAAAAAGGAGGGAGAGAGAAAACAGTGAATTATAAGCCAGTTAGCCTAGCATCAGTGGTAGGGAAAATGCTACAGTCTATTACAAAGGATGTGATAACAGGACACTTAGAAAATATCAATGGGATTAGACAAAGTCAATATCCATTTATGAAAGGAAAATCATGTTTGACAAGCCCACTGGAGTTTTTTGAGGACATAATTAGCAGAATAGACAAGGGAGAACCAGTAGATGTGGTAAATTTAGATTTTCAGAAAACCTTTGGTAAAGTCCCACATAAGAGGTTAGTGTGAAAAATTAAAGTACATGGAATTGGTGTTAGATACAGAGTAAAGTTCCCTCTACACTGTCCCCATCAAACACTCCCAGGACAGGTACAACACGGGGTTAGATACAGAGTAAAGTTCCCTCTACACTGTCCCCATCAAACACTCCCAGGACAGGTACAGCACGGGGTTAGATACAGAGTAAAGTTCCCTCTACACTGTCCCCATCAAACACTCCCAGGACAGGTACAGCACGGGGTTAGATACAGAGTAAAGCTCCATCATCCCGGTCAGACTCTGTGTTGCTGTCCTGGACATTGCGATGTCAGAAGCCTGTTCTCACTAGGCCCTGTTGCTCTGTGAAAACTCCCACGCTGTCATTCTGGGGCCCCTGACAATTATTTGAAGGATTGCTCGAGGCAAGTGTAGAGAAGGCTGGGCCTGGGATCTGGAGCTAATCAGCCAGCGCATTCGGAGTTTATTAAGGGATGAAAAGCACCCCCTGCACACTTTAACCCAACCCCACTTCGTCCGGGTGAGTTCAGCATTGAGGAATGACATCAATCTGGAGGCCGGGAAATTGTCACACACGCCCGGGGGGTGTGGGGGGGGGCGGCTGATATCTGTGTGGGAACGGTTATGTTAGTGGCCTAATGTTGAAAAAGAGGATGTACTCTCGTCTCCAGGTGAGAGGGCCAAATGCTTCATTCCGCACGTTTGCTAAGTGTACGACCATATAACTCACAGCCCCGCGGCTAGACCAGAGGGAGCACCCACTCCGTCTCCCCCTGCGCGCCTTTGATATCAGGAGGGTCACTCTCTCTCTCTATCGCTTCTGAGGCCGAAGGCCGTGGGCACGAGGCCTGCGCCCCCTCCCCCACTCCGAGGCTCGATACTGCAGGCCGTCGATCCTGAGGGAGTGCCGCAATCTCCCTTTCGGAGGAGAGCGTGCGCCCTCCTGGTTGCCAGGATACGACGTCCCAGCCTCTATTGGGACAGACCGTAGTGGAGGTGCTCCCTGGTTGTCCTGGGGCCTAATATTTACCCCTCAACCGGGCAGTCAGATACACGGGGTTGATGCTCAGAGGCCACTGTCAGGGGGACAGACAACAGGACGTGTGCGGACTGTCAACTCTCATCTCTCGTCTCGTCTAGCTTCTTTTTAAGGTCAGAAGTACCATGAAGGCTGCAAAGGTCACTCATGAGCCGCAGTTTCTTCAGAGGAAGCTTTACAAGAGCGAGACGGGCACAGCAGGATGGGAGGCCCAGGCTTTTAGGCCTCATGGTGGTGGCCATCTTGACCAGGGCTGTCACAGAGAAGCAGCTGTCAGTGTCAGTGCGCTGAAAGGCCAGACACAGGATGGCAGGAGGGAAACTAAGCTTCAGTTGGGATAAGAGAAGTCAATTTTCACAACAACTTGCATTTATGCGCCGTTACAGCAGGGAAAAGTCCCCGAGGTGCTTCACCGGAGAGTCAAAATCTGACCCCGAGCCACAAAAGGAAGATATTAGGCACCGGCGACCAAAAGCTGGATTAAAGAGGTCGGTTCTAAAGAGCCTCTTAAAGGAGAGCGAGAGAGGGAGAGACTAAGTGAGACAGAGAGAGAGAGACAGAGAGGCAGGAAGTCGGAGAGGTTTAGGGAGGGAATTCCAGAGCTCAGAGCCCCCCCCAGGCAGCTGAAGGCCCGGCCGCCAATGGTGGAGCGATGGGAATCGGGGGATGGTCAAGAGGCCGGAATTGGAGGAGCACAGAGATCTCGGAGGGTTGTAGGGGCTGGAGGAGGTTACAGAGATAGGGAGGGGTGTAGGGGCTAGAGGAGGTCACAGAGATAGGGAGGGATGTAGGGGCTGGAGGAGGTTACAGAAATATGTAGGGTGTAGGGGCTGGAGGAGGTTACAGAGATAGGGAGGGTGTAGGGGTTGGAGGAGGTTACAGAGATAGAGAGGGGTGTAGGGACTGGAGGAGGTTACAGAGATAGGGAGGGGTGTAGGGGCTGGAGGTGGTTACAGAGATAAGGAAGGGTGTAGGGGCTAGAGGAGGTTACAGAGATAGGGAGGGGTGTAGGGGCTGGAGGAGGTTACAGAGATAGGGAGGGGTGTAGGGGCTGGAGGAGGTTACAGAGATAGGGAGGGGTGTAGGGGCAGGAGGAGGTTACAGAGATAGGGAGGGGTGTAGGGGCTGGTGGAGGTTTCAGAGATAGGGAGGGGTGTAGGGGCTGGAGGAGGTTACAGAGATAGGGAAGGGTGTAGGGGCTGGAGGAGGTTACAGAGATAGGGAGGGGTGTAGGGTTGGAGGAGGTTACAGAGATAGGGAGTGGTGTAGGGGCTGGAGGAGGTTACACAGATAGGGAGGGGTGTAGGGGCTGGAGGAGGTTACACAGATAGGGAGGGGTGTAGGGGCTGGAGGGGGTTACACAGATAGGGAGGGGTGTAGGGGCTGGAGGAGGTTACACAGATAGGGAGGGTTGTAGGGGCTGGAGGGGGTTACACAGATAGGGAGGGGTGTAGGGGCTGGAGGGGGTTACACAGATAGGGAGGGGTGTAGGGGCTGGAGGAGGTTACAGAGATAGGGAGGGGTGTAGGGGCTGGAGAAGGTTACAGAGATAGGGAGGGGTGTAGGGGCTGGAGGAGGTTACAGAGATAGGGAGGGGTGTAGGGGCTGGAGGAGGTTACAGAGATAGGGAGGGGTGTAGGGGCTGGAGGAGGTTACAGAGATAGGGAGGGTTGTAGGGGCTGGAGGGGGTTACACAGATAGGGAGGGGCGTAGGGGCTGGAGGGGGTTACAGAGATAGGGAGGGGTGTAGGGGCTGGAGGAGGTTACAGAGATAGGGAGGGGTGTAGGGGCTGGAGGAGGTTACAGAGATAGGGAGGGTTGTAGGGGCTGGAGGGGGTTACACAGATAGGGAGGGGCGTAGGGGCTGGAGGGGGTTACAGAGATAGGGAGGGGTGTAGGGGCTGGAGGAGGTTACAGAGATAGGGAGGGGTGTAGGGGCTGGAGGAGGTTACAGAGATAGGGAGGGGTGTAGGGGCTGGAGGAGGTTACAGAGATAGGGAGGGGTGTAGGGGCTGGAGGGGGTAAGGAAAGGGCTGAGGCTTTAATTGGAAACGTAGGGAGGTTAAAAGCGGTGATGTTGTTAAACTGGGAGTCGATATAATCAGCTCTCACTGAGCAGGAATTTCAGATGATGAATCCATCCGGCTCTGGGGGATTCTGTTTCTTCCTGTTTCCTGATCTACCGCTCTAATTATGGTACATCCTGGGAATGCTGGGGGTGGGGGGGGGGGGGTGGTGGCAGTCAGTGGGGAGTCATCTCGTCCTTGGCATCCATTGTATTTTGTGATGTATTTAGTATTTTTATGTTTGTATTTTCCAACAGGCTCCAGATCCAAGGTCATACACCTTGTTGATTCTCCTTGCGGGGTGGAGCCAACAACAACTTGACCAAGCAGCAACAGGAGCTGCACTCGGACACTGCCTCTCTGGCCGCTTTGGGATGGCCTGAGGCTGTGCATGGCGCTAGGGTAACGCACGTTCCTCCTCTGTGTCCGTGCAGGACCTCAGTCAGATTGGACAGAAACCTGGGTGGGGAGACTCCTCTCAGGCAGTCACCTCTGCTGGAATGTGGGCGGGTGGACTGGAAATATTCCTTCTTTATCTTTATTTGGCTTTGTTCAAGGCTTAAGTCTACACTCTCAGTAATGTCCTTGACTGTCAACCTTTCACTCTCTAGGGAGAATGTGGGACTTGCTCCCACAGGGAGTGGTCGAGGTGAATCGCAGAGATGGATTGAAATGGGGGAAGCTGGATAAACACATGAGGGGGAGAGGAATAGAAGGATATGTTGGTGGGGGGAGAGGGAGAGGGAGGTGGGAGGAGATTTGTTTGGGGCAGAAACAGCAGCACGGAGCAGAGGGGCTGAATGGCCTTTTTCTGTGCAGGACATTCCATGTGACACCACTTAAGTTTGTGGGTTTGAGTCCCCCACTCCAGAGGCAGCAGCCCCATGTTCCAGGCCCAGTGCCAGTGCTGAGGGAGTGCCGCACTGTCGGAGGGTCAGTACTGAGGGAGCGCCGCACTGTCGGAGGGTCAGTACTGAGGGAGCGCCGCACTGTCGGAGGGTCAGTACTGAGGGATTGCCGCACTGTCGGAGGGTCAGTACTGAGGGAGCGCCGCACTGTCAGAGGGTCAGTACTGAGGGAGTGCCGCACTGTCGGAGGGTCAGTACTGAGGGAGCGCCGCACTGTCGGAGGGTCAGTACTGAGGGAGCGCCGCACTGTCGGAGGGTCAGTACTGAGCGAGTGCTGCACTGTCGGAGGGTCAGCGCTGAGGGAGCGCCGCACTGTCGGAGGGTCAGTACTGAGGGAGTGCCGCACTGTCGGAGGGTCAGCGCTGAGGGAGCGCCACACTGTTGGAGGGTCAGTACTGAGGGAGTGCCGCACTGTCAGAGGGTCAGCGCTGAGGGAGCGCCGCACTGTCAGATGTTCAGTACTGAGGGAGCACCGCACTGTCGGAGGGTCAGCACTGAGGGAGCGCCGCACTGTCGGAGGGTCAGTACTGAGGGAGCGCCGCACTGTCGGAGGGTCAGTACTGAGGTAGTGCCGCACTGTCGGAGGGTCAGTACTGAGGGAGCGCCGCACTGTCAGAGGTGCCGTCTTTCAGGATGGGACATTAAACTAAGGCTCCCACCTGCCCTCTCGGGTGGATTAATAAATCCCACGGCAGCTGATGATGAATGAGTGTGTGCAGGGGGAAAGTTCTCCCCGGTGTCCTGGGGCCCAATATTCATCCCGTAACCACCATCACTAAAAGGACAGATGATCTGGGTGATTATCACATTGCGGTTTGTGGGATCTTGCTGTGCGCAAGTCGGTTGCTGCGTTTCCAACGTGACAACCGGAATCGCGCTTCAAAATAGTAAGTCCCTCATTGGCTGTGAAGCGCTTTGGGACACCCTGGGCTTGTGGAGGGTGCTGTAAGAAATGCAGGTGGTTTTACATTGAGAACGGGGCCTTGTGAATTGGGATGAACTGTGGGTTGTCAACATGCCTCCCGTGCGTAAAACTGACCATGTTTTCGAATTTACTCGATCTACATTTTCATCCCAATTAATCCACTAATTCTCAGTCCAACGCAGCCCATTTGAAACCCATTAGAGAAAACACTCTCGCTGTACAGTCGTCTGGTCCAATTGCCTCTTCCCTCCCTCGTTCTGCCTTCCGCCTTATCTCATCGCAGCCCATTTTCCATCTTCTCAAAACCTGCCTCACCCAATCTGCCCCCCCTCCACTTACCCCCCACCCCACCCCACACAATACTCCCCAGTCCTGCTCCCCTTTACCAGGTGGTACTTTAATCCATAATGTGATCGCTATTCCCAAGTTGCTCTCCCTCACTGACTTCATTTACCCAACCTGGTTCAGTGCTCATAACCGGATCTCAAACTACCATAACCAGGCCTAACCCTACCATAGCCAGGCCTAACCCTACCATAGCCAGGCCTAACCTTACCATAGCCAGGCCTAACCCTACCATAGCCAGGCCCAACCCTACCATAGCCAGGCCTAACCTTACCATAGCCAGGCCTAACCTTACCATAGCCAGGCCTAACCTTACCATAGCCAGGCCCAACCCTACCATAGCCAGGCCTAACCTTACCATAGCCAGGCCTAACCCTACCACAGCCAGGCCTAACCCTACCATAGCCAGGCCTAACCTTACCATAGCCAGGCCTAACCCTACCATAGCCAGGCCCAACCCTACCATAGCCAGGCCCAACCCTACCACAGCCAGGCCTAACCTTACCATAGCCAGGCCTAACCCTACCATAACCGGACCTACTCCAACCATAACCAGGCTAAATCCCACCATAACCAGATTTAAACCCACCATAACCAGATCTAACCTCACCAAAACCAGGTTTAATCCTATCATATCCAGGGATCACTCTACCATAACCAGGTCTATCAACAGGTCAAGACCAAGCAACATATTGCTTGGGGAAGGACTCATAGAATCACACAGCACTGAAGGAGGCCATTTGGCCCATCCTGCCTGTGCTGGCTCTTTGAAAGATCTATCCAATTAGTCCCACTCCCCACCCCCACCATCTCTTCCCCCCGCATAGACCAGCAAATGTTTCCCCTTCCAGTATTTATCCGATTCCCCCCCACCTTTTGAAAGTTCCTATTGAATCTGCTTCCACCGCCCTTTCAGGCAGCGCCTTCCAGATCACAACAACTCGCTGTGTAAATAAAAACAAATTCTCCTCATCTCCCCCTCTGGTTCCCTTCCCGATTCTCTTCAATTTGTGTCCCCTCTGGTTACCGACTCTCCTGCCCAGTGGAAACAGTTTCTCCTTATTTATTCTGTCCGAACCCCCTTCCTGATTCCGAGCGCCTCGATTCAATCTCCCCCTTAACCTTCTCCGCTCTAAGGAGAACAATCCCAGCTTCTCCAACCTCTCCACATGAACTGAAGCCCCTCGACCCTGGTCCCATTCGGGGTCAATCTCCCTCTGCTCCCTCTCCGAGGTCCTCGATATCCTTCCTAAAGTACGGGGGGCGGGGGGGGGGGGGGGGGGGCGGGGATCCCGGAATAGGGCACAGTGATCCTGCTGGGGGCTTAATCAGGGATTTACAAAGGGTTTAGCATCGGTAACCCTAAAGGCAACGACCTCCGATGTCTCTTTAACAACCCGATCACGAGGCCTTGGGTCTGTCAAACGTTCTGTGCAACTCACTTTCCCCCTCATGTGTGTTCCCGATTCCTCTTGGTTGTCATTTTCCTGCTAAAGTCCCTCTTCCCTTCCAGCTCCATCCTTTTCCCCCCATTTGATAAATTGTCCATCTGATCCGTTTTGTGACTGACTCCTTCTCACTCTAAATTGTTCTGCTAGTGAACATTTACCCCCTTCTAGTTACCCTGTCTCCAGTTACCCTGTCTCCTTCAGCACTTCCTGGTTCCTTCCTGGCTCCCACTATTCCAGGTTTAAATACTTTGCCGTGTTCCTGTCTAATTGTCTTGGCACAAGACCAGCCTCAATCCTTCCTCACCCCTCATAACCTGTCCGTCTCGAGAGCTGCGAGAGACACAGGACAGATCCACTGCCCCAAAACAACTTATTTGGCACCTTCAACATCCCCAAGGTGCTTAATTCACTTGCAAACGAAAGCATCAACAACAACGACCTGCATTGATATAGCACCTTTGATGTGGTAAAACGTCCCGGGGGCTCCACAGGAGCAGACATCAATCAGTGGTTTCGTCCCGAATCACATGAGGAGATATCAGGGACAGGCGACCAAAGGCTCAGTCAAAGGGGTCGGTTTTAAGGAGCGTCTTAAAGGAGAATGGACAGACCAGAGGGAGAGAGAGGCAGAGAGAGGCGGAGAGGTTTAGGGAGGGAATTCCAGAGCTCAGGGTCCCCCCCAGGCAGCTGAAGGCACGGCCGCCAATGGTGGAGCGATGGGAATCGGGGGATGGTCAAGAGGCCAGAATTGGATGAGCGCAGAGATCTCGGAGGGTTGTAGGGGCTGGAGGAGGTTACAGAGATAGAGAGGGGTGTAGGGGCTGGAGGAGGTTACAGAGATAGGGAGGGGTGTAAGGGCTGGAGGATGTTACAGAGATAGGGAGGGGTGTAGGGGCTGGAGGAGGTTACAAAGATAGGGAGGGGTGTAGGGGCTGGAGGAGGTTACAGAGATAGGGAGGGGTGTAGGGGCTGGAGGAGGTTACAGAGATAGGGAGGGGTGTAGGGGCTGGAGGAGGTTACAGAGCTAGGGAGGGGTGTAGGGGCTGGAGGAGGTTACAAAGATAGGGAGGGGTGTAGGGGCTGGAGGAGGTTACAGAGATAGGGAGGGTGTAGGGGTGTAGGGACTGGCGTGAGTCAGGATGTGTTTTGGATGAGCTGAAGTTCCCAGAAGCTGGAAGACACTGAGACTGTCCAGGAGAGGGTGAGAATAGACTGATCCCTGTGGGTGGGTGGGGAGTCGAGCAGGAGGTAGGTGAGGTTGGGGAGGAGTGAGGTGGGTGAGATTGGGGAGGGGGACCTGGGGAGGACGGGGAGGTGGGGGAGGGGGAGGTGGGTGGTGGGTGAGGTTGAGGAGGGGGGAGGTGGGTGAGGTTGAGGTTGGGGGAGGGGGAGGGGGAGGTCAGGAGGTTGGGGGAGGTGGAGTTGGGGAGGTTGGAGAGGGGTAGGTGGGTGAGGTTGGAGAGGGGGAGGTGGGTGCGGTTGGGGAGGGGGGAGGGTGAGGTTGGGGAGGGGGAGGTGGGTTTGGTTGGGGAGGGGGATGTTGGGGTGGGGGGAGGTGGGGAGGTAGGGGAGTGGGTTGGGGTGATGTTGGGGGAAGCGGAGGTGGGTTTGGTTGGGGAGGGGGGAGGTTGGTTTGGTTGGGGAGGGGGAGGTGGGTTTGGGTGAGGAGGGGGAGGTGGGTTTGGGTGAGGAGGGCGAGGTGGGGGAGGAGGTTGAGGGAGGGGGTGTTGGGGGAGGTGGGGAGTGTGTTGGGGGTGGTGGGGGAGGGGGTTGAGGGAGGGGGTGTTGGGGGAGGTGGGGAGTGTGTTGGGGGTGGTGGGGGAGGGGGTTGAGGGAGGGGGTGTTGGGGGAGGTGGGGAGTGGTGTTGGGGGTGGTGGGGGAGGGGGTTGAGGGAGTGGGTGGGGTGGGGGGAGGGGTGTTGAGGGTGGGGAGGTGGGGGAGGTGGTGGTGAGTTGGGGGTGGTGGGGGAGGGGGTGTTGACAGTGGTGGGGACGTGGGGGAGGGGGTGTTCTGGGGGGGTGGTCGTGGGAAGTTGGGGGAGGGGGTTGAGGGAGGGGGTGTTGAGGGGGGTGGACGTGGGGAGTTGGGGGAGGGGGTTGAGGGAGGGGGTGTTGTTGGGGGGTGGACGTGGGGAGTTGGGGGAGGGGGTTGAGGGAGGGGGTGTTGTGGGGGGGTGGTTGTGGGGAGTTGGGGGAGGGGGTTGAGGGAGGGGGTGTTGTGGGGGGTGGACGTGGGGAGTTGGGGGAGGGGTTTGAGGAAGGGGGTGTTGTGGGGGGTGGACGTAGGGAGTTGGGGGAGGGGGTTGAGGGAGGGGATGTTGGGGGAGGTGGGGAGTGTGTTGGGGGTGGTGGGGGAGGGGGTTGAGGGAGGGGGTGTTCTGGGGGGTGGACATGGGGAGGTGGGGGAGGGGGTTGAGGGAGGGGGTGTTCTGGGGGGTGGACATGGGGAGGTGGGGGAGGGGGTTGAGGGAGGGGGTGTTGTGGGGGGTGGACGTGGGGAGTTGGGGGAGGGGGTTGAGTGAGGGGATGTTGGGGGAGGTGGGGAGTGTGTTGGGGGTGGTGGGGGAGGGGGTTGAGGGAGGGGGTGTTGGGGGTGGTGGGGGAGGGGGTTGAGGGTGGGGGTGTTGGGGGTGGTGGGGGAGGGGGTTGAGGGAGTGGGTGTTGGGGGAGGTGGGGAGTGTGTTGGGGGTGGTGGGGGAGGGGGTTGAGGGAGGGGGTGTTCTGGGGGGGTGGATGTGGGGAGGTGGGGGAGGGGTTTGGGGGTGGTGGGGGAGGGCGAGGTGGGGAGGTGGGGGAGGAGGTTGAGGGAGGGGGTGTTGGGGGAGGTGGGGGAGGGGGTGTTAGTGGGGGTGGACGTGGGGACGTGGGGGAGGGAGTTGAGGGGGTGGGTGTTGTGGGTGGTGGGGGAGGGGGTTGAGGGAGGGGGTGTTGGGGGAGGTGGGGGAGGGGGTTGAGGGAGGGGGTGTTGGGGGAGGTGGGGGAGGAGGTTGAGGGAGGGGGTGTTGTGGGTGGTGGGGGAGGGGGTTGAGGGAGGGGGTGTTGGGGGGAGGTGGGGGAGGAGGTTGAGGGAGGGGGTGTTGGGGGAGGTGGGGGAGGAGGGTTGAGGGAGGGGGGTGTTGGGGGAGGTGGGGGGAGGGGGTGTTAGTGGGGGTGGACGTGGGACGTGGGGGAGGGAGTTGAGGGGGTGGGTGTTGTGGGTGGTGGGGGAGGGGGTTGAGGGAGGGGGTGTGGGGAGGTGGGGGAGGGGGTTGAGGAGGGGTGTGTTGGGGGTGGTCGGGGAGGGGGTTGAGGGAGGGGGTGTTGTGGAGTGGTCGGGGGAGGGGGTTGAGGGAGGGGGTGTTGTGGGAGGTGGGGGAGGGGGTGGAGGGAGGGGGTGTTGTGGGAGGTGGGGGAGGGGGGGTTGAGGGAGGGGGTGTTGTGGGTGGTGGGGGAGGGGGTTGAGGGGGTAGGTGTTGTGGGTGGTGGGGGAGGGGGTTGAGGGGGTGGGTGTTGTGGGAGGTGGGGGAGGGGGTTGAGGGAGTGGGTGTTGGGGGTGGTGGGGGAGGGGGTTGAGGGAGGGGGTGTTGGGGTGGTGGGGGAGGGGGTTGAGGGAGTGGGTGTTGGGGGTGGTGGGGGAGGGGGTTGAGGGAGGGGGTGTTGGGGGAGTTGGGGGAGGGAGTTGAGGGAGGGGGTGTTGGGGGAGGTGGGGGAGGGGGTTGAGGGAGTGGGTGTTGGGGGAGTTGGGGGAGGGGGTTGAGGGGTGGGTGTTGGGGGTGGTGGGGGAGGGAGGTTGAGGGAGGGGTGTTGGGGGAGGTGGGGGAGGGGGTTGAGGGAGTGGGTGTTGGGGGAGGTGGGGGAGGGGGTTGAGGGAGGGGGTGTTGGGGGAGTTGGGGGAGGGGGTTGAGGGGGTGGGTGTTGGGGGAGGTGGGGGAGGGGGTTGAGGGGGTGGGTGTTGGGGGAGGTGGGGGAGGGGGTTGAGGGAGGGGGTGTTGGGGTGGTGGGGGAGGGGTTGAGGGAGTGGGTGTTGGGGGAGGTGGGGGAGGGGGTTGAGGGAGTGGGTGTTGGGGGAGGTGGGGGAGGGGTTGAGGGAGTGGGTGTTGGGGGTGGTGGGGGAGGGGTTGAGGGAGTGGGTGTTGGGGGAGGTGGGGGAGGGGGTTGAGGGAGTGGGTGTTGGGGAGGTGGGGGAGGGGGTTGAGGGAGTGGGTGTTGGGGGTGGTGGGGGAGGGGGTTGAGGGAGTGGGTGTTGTGGGTGGTGGGGGAGGGGGTTGAGGGAGGGGGTGTTGGGGAGTGGTGGGGGAGGGGGTTGAGGGAGTGGGTGTTGGGGGTGGTGGGGGGAGGGGGTTGAGGGAGTGGGTGTTGGGAGTGGTGGGGGAGGGGGTTGAGGGAGTGGGTGTTGGGGTGGTGGGGGAGGGGGTTGAGGGAGTGGGTTGTTGGGGGTGGTGGGGGGAGGGGAGGGGTTTGAGGGAGTCCGGTGTTGGGGGAGGTGGGGAGGGGGTTGAGGGAGTGGGTGTTGGGAGTGGTGGGGGAAGGGGGTTTGAGGGAGTGGGTGTTGTTGGAGTGTGGTGGGGGAGGGGGTTGATGGAGAGTGGGTGTTGGAGTGGTGGGGCGAGGGGGTCTGAGGGAGTGGGTGTTGGGAGGTGGGGAGGGGAGGGTGTTTTGGAGGGGAGGTTGTGGGTGGTGGGAGGGGGTTGAGGGAGTGGGGTGTTGGGAGTGGCTGGGGGATGGGGGGTTGACGGGGAGTGGGTGTTTGGAGTGGTGGGGGAGGGGGTTGAGGGTGTGGGTGTTGGGGGGAAGGTGGGGAGGAGGTTGAGGGAGGGGGTGTTTCGTGTGGGTGGTGGGGGAGGGGGTTGAGGGAGTGGGTGTTGGGAGTGGTGGGGGAGGGGGTTGAGGGAGTGGGTGTTGGGAGTGGTGGGGGAGGGGGTTGAGGGAGTGGGTGTTGGGGGAGGTGGGGGAGGGGGTTGAGGGAGTGGGTGTTGTGGGTGGTGGGGGAGGGGGTTGAGGGAGTGGGTGTTGGGAGTGGTGGGGGAGGGGGTTGAGGGAGGGGGTGTTGGGGGAGGTGGGGGAGGGGGTGTTAGTGGGGGTGGACGTGGGGACGTGGGGGAGGAGGTTGAGGGAGGGGGTGTTGGGGGAGGTGGGGGAGGGGGTTGAGGGAGGGGGTGTTGGGAGTGGTGGGGGAGGGGGTTGAGGGAGGGGGTGTTGGGAGTGGTGGGGGAGGGGGTTGAGGGAGGGGGTGTTGTGGGTGGTGGGGGAGGGGGTTGAGGGGGGGGGTGTTGGGGAGGTGGGGAGGGGGTTGAGGGAGGGGGTGTTGGGGGAGGTGGGGGAGGGGGTTGAGGGAGGGGGTGTTGGGGGAGGTGGGGGAGGGGGTTGAGGGAGGGGGTGTTGGGGGAGGTGGGGGAGGAGGTTGAGGGAGGGGGTGTTGGGGGAGGTGGGGGAGGGGGTGTTAGTGGGGGTGGACGTGGGGACGTGGGGGAGGGGGTTGAGGGAGGGGGTGTTGGGAGTGGTGGGGGAGGGGGTTGAGGGAGGGGGTGTTGGGAGTGGTGGGGGAGGGGGTTGAGGGAGGGGGTGTTGGGAGTGGTGGGGGAGGGGGTTGAGGGAGGGGGTGTTGGGGGAGGTGGGGGAGGGGGTTGAGGGAGGGGGTGTTGGGGGAGGTGGGGGAGGGGGTGTTAGTGGGGGTGGACGTGGGGACGTGGGGGAGGGGGTTGAGGGGGTGGGAATGCCGTCCGCTGCCTCGGTCCTCGAGTGAAATGCGACAGGAGACGGGGCCTCCAGCTGCTGCTGTTGACCTGGAGTCCGCAGCTCGCTCTCCGCACAGGAAGAGACCAACAGGAACACAGCCCTGCAGCTGCTCGTGAGTGAAGCCTCACTTCCTCTCACTTCCCCTCACTTCCCCTCCGCTCTGCAAACCTCTCCGGCCTCCACAGGCGAGCAGGAAGAGCAGCTCCAGGGAGGAGGTCCAGGGTTAGTGGGATCCCGAGAGCGGCTGTGCAGCTTTACTGAGGCCAATGGGCAGCGAGGGAGGGAGGGCAGAAACTGGCTGTGTAACACACTGAGGACAAAAAGCATCCCCATCCGCCTCAGAAATGCCTCGAGGTGCTTCACAGCCAATGAAATGCGTCTTCTGTGAAGGAACATGGCAGCCATTTTGTGCACAGCAAGCTCCCACAAACAGCAACGCGATAACGACCCAGCTCGCCTGAGATGTTGGCTGAGGGATGAATACCGGGCCCCAGGACACCGAGGAGTAGCCTCCCCACCCGCCCCCTTCCCCCCACCACCCACTCCGCCACCCCCCGACACCCCACCACCCCAACTCCACCTCGCCCTTCCTCCAGTCTTGACCGTGGGATCCTCTACATCCGGCCGAGAAAGGGGGGCCTGGGTTTAACGTCTGGCGCCGAGAGACGGCACCGCTGGCCGTGCAGCACTCCATCACCGGCGCCGGGAGTGCCGGCCTGGATTAGGGGCTCAAAGCCTGGACGCCGCAGTAGGCCGTAAAGCACTGGGGCTGGGTGTGTAGAGGCTGGCTCCTCCTCAGAGTAGGCCCGGTTGCCGGGGGGGAGACCCAGCCATCCGTGCAGGAAATGCCGGGGTCAGGGCTCCCAGGGTTAACGGCCCCCGAAGGAGCCTTTCGCTATCGCGCAGGGAGGGATGATAGGAAACATCTTGCGAGAGGAGGCCTGAAGGTTTTGGAACAAGCATTTCCTCAGTGAAGCTGTGGTCAACAGCGTGAGGAAGTTGTGTTTACATTGTTCCTCGGCCTCGCTGTAACTGACCCCTGAACGTTGCACAACAGCCTGGAAAACCAACGCCAAGAATCATCCTGTATCTCAACTCCTTCGGCACTCGAAAGCCAAGCTGAGCAACATGCCAGCTTGATGCCTCTCAGGCCTTGCGATGGGCTCCGGCCCACACGTCCTCGCAGAGCCCTGATCCTGAAAACAACACCGGGCAGAACTTGCGCCCCCGGGGGCACCCCTAGGACGTCCCGGCCGACAGCCAGCGAGGGCCCTCTCGGCCTGGGGGTCGGGGTTGCAGTGTCGGAAACCTGGCAGCCGATCTGCGCACAGCAAGCTCCCACAGGCGGCAACGTGGTACTGACCCACATCCTCGCCTTTTTAGTGATGTTGGGTTGAGGGGTAGAGATTGGGCCCCAGGACACCGGGGAGATCTCCCTCCTCCAACTGCTCTTCTTCCGATAGCAGCCGTGGGGTCTTTTACACTCACCCGAGAGGGCAGACGAGGGACTTGATTTAACGTCTCATCCTGAAAGACGGCGCCTCCGACAGTGCGGCACTCCCTCAGTACTGACCCTCTGACTTTGCGGCACTCCCTCAGTACTGACCCTCCGACAGCGCGGCACTCCCTCAGCACTGAAGGATAGAACTGAGGGAGCGCCGCACTGTCAGAGTTATATTGATGGATGCTGAGTTTTGGTCCCCCTCTACAGGATGCCGGAAGTGAAGCATAACGCAGTCGAATTGCTAGCTGCTCAATTGTCCATTAGTTAAATTTGATAGAAACGCCATGAATGGACACATTGTCTGCCATATTCCTTCACGGGGATGTGAGCGTCTCTGGGGAGACCAGCATTTGTTGCCCGTCCCTAATTGCCCCCTGGAACTGAGGGTCTCGCTCGGCCGTTTCAGGGGGGACGTTAAGAGTCCAGCACGTTTACCGGAACCTCGAATGAGGCGGCCGGCCTTCTGCCTCCCTCCCTGCCCCCGACCTGACACTCCCCCCTCCCCCCACCCCCCCCCCCCCGCCAGGTTACAGGGAGAGGGGTTGGGGGGTGTGGGTGAAGCGTGAGGCCTGCCCACAGCCCTCAAGTAGCCAACTGATGGCTGACCAAAGTCCCCCATCCCGCCCTCCGCAGCACAGGCTGGAGGGGCTGAATGGCCTCTTCCTGTGCGTTGTGAGACTCGCTCGATCCCCTGGAGGTGGAACAGGAGACCTCTCCGTGGGGTGATTCCCCAAATCCCCCTGCACGTGAGGGAGCCGCACCACCAGAGTTAGGCCAACAGATGCCCTCCCGTGACTGGTCGAACTGTCCGGTGGAGTGACCAGCTGTGACCACTCGCTGAAGATTCATTCCGGTCACCCATGTGAAGCCTTGTTGGACCAGAGCCCACACATGGAAGTCTCTCTTGGTGAACCCTGACCTATGCATTCCAAAGGCAAACATTCCCATAACCCCCGCGGGACGGGAGCCAATCCCTCTCTTTGGAAAGACCTCCCATATTTATCTCCGCTTGTCTCCAATCCACACCAAAAAGCACGTGAGAGGAATACAAAGGAGAGAAGGGGTCCGTGGGATATAAAGGCAGACATGCTGACAGTCATCGGCCCTGGGATGACCTCCCTGTCACCCCTAACCCCGTGCTCTTGTTCCAATTGAGGCCTTGGGACTTCCTAATCCACACGAGGGTGCAGACAGGGGCCTCAGTTTAATGTCTACAAAAGACATTACTTCCGACAGTGTGGCACTCTCTCAATACTGACTGTACTGACCCTCTGTCAGTGTGGCACTCCCTCAGTACTGACCCTCCGACAGTGCAGCACTCCCTCAGTACTGACCATCCGACAGTGCGGCGCTCCCTCAGTACTGACCCTCCGACAGTGCTGCGCTCCCTCAGTACTGACCCTCCGACAGTGCGGCAATCCCTCAGTACTGACCCTCTGACAGTGTGGCGCTCCCTCAGTACTGACCCTCTGACAGTGCTGCACTCCCTCAGTACTGACCCTCCGACAGTGCGGCAATCCCTCAGTACTGACCCTCTGACAGTGTGGCGCTCCCTCAGTACTGACCCTCCGACAGTGCTGCGCTCCCTCAGTACTGACCCTCCGACAGTGCGGCGCTCCCTCAGTAGAGACCCTCCGACAGTGCGGCACTCCCTCAGTACAGACCCTCCGACAGTGCGGCGCTCCCTCAGTACCGGCAGTGGGAGTGTAGGCCTGGATTCTGGGATTCGAGTCACAGAGTGGGGGAGTTGAACCCTTCATCCTCTGACACAGGGGTGAGAGGGCAACCCATTGAGGCACCTCAGTTAAAACGTGAGTGCGACGTGTTGAAATGATATTAGTTGTGTCTGCTCACTCTATCCTGGTCTCACACCGGATAATATTCTGTGGATCAGCTAACAGTGTGGACTTCCTGGGGAAACCAGGTCAAGGAACATGCATTGTCACGTTCTACTGACTCATCCTGCAGAGTGCACACACCAGGACACCACACAAACAACACGAGGAAGACCGGAGCCTCCTCCTCAACCCCTCATCGCAATTCACCCAATCAGTTCCTCAGTGTGCTTCACAAAACGTCTCTACACTGTCCCCATCAAACTCCCAGGACAGGTACAGCACGGGGTTAGATACAGAGTAAATCTCCCTCTACACTGTCCCCATCAAACACTCCCAGGACAGGTACAGCACGGGGTTAGGTACAGAGTAAAGCTCCCTCTACACTGTCCCCATCAAACACTCCCAGGGCAGGTACAGCACGGGGTTAGATACAGAGTAAATCTCCCTCTACACTGTCCACATCAAACACTCCCAGGACAGGTACAGCACGGGGTTAGATACAGAGTAAAGCTCCCTCTACACTGTCCCCGTCAAGAGTAATTTGGTGGCATTTGAAGGACAGCGGGAAGTTAGGGGCTGGGTTGGGCATTAGCACTTTGCTAATTATGGGATCTTGCTATGCACAAATGAACTGCAGCGCTTTCTGCATTATATAACAATGAGTAGAGTCCAACAAGTGTCAGGTTGGATCTAATGAACTGTGAATGGAGGCTATATAACAACTATAAGAGCAATTTGCATTTATATAGCGCCATACTGCAGTAAAATGTCCCTGGCATTTATTAGGAGCACCGTAAACCCAAATCTGACCCCGAGCCACACATGCAGATACCAGGAACAGGGTGACCAATAACTCGCTCAAAGACGGTTGGTTTTAATGAGCGTCTTAAAAAGGAGAGATAGTGAGGACAGAGAGAGGCAGATGGGTTTAGGGAGGGAATTCCAGAGCTCAGGGCCCCCCCCAGGCAGCTGAAGGCCCGGCCGCCAATGGTGGAGCGATGGGAATCGGGGGATGGTCAAGAGGCCGGAATTGGAGGAGCGCAGAGATCTCGGAGGGTTGTAGGGGCTGGAGGAGGTTACAGAGATAGGGGGGGGTGTAGGGGCTGGAGGAGGTTACAGAGATAGGGAGGGGTGTAGGGGCTGGGGGAGGTTACAGAGATAGGGAGAGTTGTAGGGGCTGGAAGAGGTTACAGAGATAGTGAGGGGTGTAGGGGCTGGAGGAGGTTACAGAGATAGGGAGAGTTGTAGAAACTGGAGGAGATTACAGAGATAGGGAGGGGTGTAGGGGCTGGAGGAGGTTACAGAGATAGGGAGGGGTGTAGGGGCTGGAGGAGGTTACAGAGATAGGGAGGGGTGTAGGGGCTGGAGGAGGTTACAGAGATAGGGAGGGGTGTAGGGGCTGGAGGAGGTTACAGAGATAGGGAGGGGTGTAGGGGCTGGAGGAGGTTACAGAGATAGGGAGGGGTGTAGGGTCTGGAGGAGGTTACAGAGATAGGGAGGGGTGTAGGGGCTGGAGGAGGTTACAGAGATAGGGAGGGGTGTAGGGGCTGGAGGAGGTTACAGAGATAGGGAGGGGTGTAGGGGCTGGAGGAGGTTACAGAGATAGGGAGGAGTGTAAGGTCTGGAGGAGGTTACAGAGATAGGGAGGGGTGTAGGGGCTGGAGGAGGTTACAGAGATAGGGAGGAGTGTAAGGTCTGGAGGAGGTTACAGAGATAGGGAGGGGTGTAGGGGCTGGAGGAGGTTACAGAGATAGGGAGGGGTGTAGGGGCTGGAGGAGGTTACAGAGATAGGGAGGAGTGTAAGGTCTGGAGGAGGTTACAGAGATAGGGAGAGGGTGTAGGGGCTGGAGGAGGTTACAGAGATAGGGAGGAGTGTAGGGGCTGGAGGAGGTTACAGAGATAGGGAGGGGTGTAGGGGCTAGAGGAGGTTACAGAGATAGGGAGGGGTGTAGGGGCTGGAGGAGGTTACAGAGATAGGGAGGGGTGTAGGGGCTGGAGGAGGTTACAGAGATAGGGAGGGGTGTAGGGGCTGGAGGAGGTTACAGAGATAGGGAGGGGTGTAGGGGCTGGAGGAGGTTACAGAGATAGGGAGGGGTGTAGGGGCTGGAGGAGGTTACAGAGATAGGGAGAGGGTGAGGAGGGATTTGAAAACGAGGGTGAGAATTTGAAAATGGAGGTGTTGCCGGACCGGGAGCCAGTGTGGGTCAGCGAGCACAGGGGGTGTTGGGTGAACAGGGACTCAGTGTGAGTTACGTTTGGGGCGGTGAGATGAGCCCTATGTTTATGTGGGGTCTCGCATAAGGCACTGATTCCAATTGGACAGTCATCATACTAACTGCCCGCACCCCCGCCGCCCCCGCCCCCCCCCCAAATGAGTTGCACTGTTGTATAGCACACCCACTGGTCCCACCTTCAAATGAGCATTCTTCACAGCCTCTGCTTGCACAATGCTATTCAACTATGTGAGGCATCACAATCAAGCTCTAGCTCATGTTGACGCCAAATTAAGAGCGGCCAATGACTGATTGTTTTATCTTAGTGTAGCCCAGGGGCATGGATGGCAGTTTTAGCCACTCCCCCCTCTCAGACCTCTGTCTGTACTGAGATTAGCTTGGCACAGCACAATAGACCAAAGGACACTTTGATCATGGAAGCCTTCCATTCACTACATAGGACACTGCTGGTGTCAGCCGTGACTCAATGCCACACTCTCTCTCTCTCTCCCTCTCTCGCTTTTGAATCAGGAGGTCATGGGTTCGATTCCCTGTTCCAGAGACTCAAGCTCCATAATCCAGAGCTGACACTCGCCGTGCCAGTACTGAGGGAGTGCCGCACTGTCGGAGGGTCAGTACTGAGGGAGAGCCGCACTGTCGGAGGGTCAGTACTGAGGGAGCGCCGCACTGTCGGAGGGTCAGTACTGAGGGAGTGCCGCACTGTCGGAGAGTCAGTACTGAGGGAGCGCCGCACTGTCGGAGGGTCAGTACTGAGGGAGTGCCGCCCTGTCGCAGGGCCAGTACTGAGGGAGTGCTGCACTGTCACAGGGTCAGTACTGAGGGAGTGCCGCCCTGTCGGAGGGTCAGTACTGAGGGAGTGCTGCACTGTCGGAGGGCCAGTACTGAGGGAGTGCTGCACTGTCACAGGGTCAGTACTGAGGGAGTGCCGCCCTGTCGGAGGGTCAGTACTGAGGGAGTGCCGCACTGTCGGAGGGTCAGTACTGAGGGAGTGCCGCACTGTCGGAGGGTCAGTACTGAGGGAGTGCCGCACTGTCGGAGGGTCAGTACTGAGGGAGTGCTGCACTGTCGGAGGGTCAGTACTGAGGGAGTGCAGCACTGTCGGAGGGTCAGTACTGAGGGAGTGCCGCACTGTCGGAGGGTCAGTACTGAGGGAGTGCCGCACTGTCGGAGGGCCAGTACTGAGGGAGTGCTGCACTGTCACAGGGTCAGTACTGAGGGAGTGCCGCCCTGTCGGAGGGTCAGTACTGAGGGAGTGCCGCCCTGTCGCAGGGTCAGTACTGAGGGAGCGCCGCACTGTCGGAGGGTCAGTACTGAGGGAGTGCCGCCCTGTCGGAGGGTCAGTACTGAGGGAGTGCCGCCCTGTCGCAGGGTCAGTACTGAGGGAGTGCCGCACTGTCAGAGGGTCAGTACTGAGGGAGTGCTGCACTGTCACAGGGTCAGTACTGAGGGAGTGCCGCCCTGTCGGAGGGTCAGTACTGAGGGAGTGCCGCCCTGTCGCAGGGTCAGTACTGAGGGAGCGCCGCACTGTCGGAGGGTCAGTACTGAGGGAGTGCCGCCCTGTCGGAGGGTCAGTACTGAGGGAGTGCCGCCCTGTCGCAGGGTCAGTACTGAGGGAGTGCCGCACTGTCGGAGGGTCAGTGCTGAGGGAGTGCCGCCCTGTCGGAGGGCCAGTACTGAGGGAGCGCCGCACTGTCGGAGGGTCAGTACTGAGGGAGTGCCGCACTGTCACAGGGTCAGTACTGAGGGAGTGCCGCCCTGTCGGAGGGTCAGTACTGAGGGAGTGCTGCACTGTCACAGGGTCAGTACTGAGGGAGTGCCGCCCTGTCGGAGGGCCAGTACTGAGGGAGTGCAGCACTGTCGGAGGGCCAGTACTGAGGGAGTGCTGCACTGTCACAGGGTCAGTACTGAGGGAGTGCCGCCCTGTCGGAGGGCCAGTACTGAGGGAGTGCAGCACTGTCGGAGGGTCAGTACTGAGGGAGAGCCACACTGTCAGAGGGTCAGTACTGAGGGAGCGCTGCACTGTCGGAGGGCCAGTACTGAGGGAGTGCCGCCCTGTCGGAGGGCCAGTACTGAGGGAGTGCCGCCCTGTCGGAGGGCCAGTACTGAGGGAGTGCCGCCCTGTCGGAGGGTCAGTACTGAGGGAGCACCGCACTGTCGGAGGGTCAGTACTGAGGGAGTGCAGCACTGTCGGAGGGCCAGTACTGAGGGAGCGCCGCCCTGTCGGAGGGCCAGTACTGAGGGAGTGCCGCCCTGTCGGAGGGTCAGTACTGAGGGAGCACCGCACTGTCGGAGGGTCAGTACTGAGGGTGTGCCGCACTGTCAGAGGGTCAGTACTGAGGGAGCGCTGCACTGTCGGAGGGTCAGTACTGAGGGAGCGCCGCCCTGTCGGAGGGTCAGTACTGAGGGAGTGCCGCACTGTCGGAGGGCCAGTACTGAGGGAGTGCCGCCCTGTCGGAGGGTCAGTACTGAGGGAGCACCGCACTGTCGGAGGGTCAGTACTGAGGGTGTGCCGCACTGTCAGAGGGTCAGTACTGAGGGAGCGCCGCACTGTCGGAGGGTCAGTACTGAGGGAGCGCCGCCCTGTCGGAGGGTCAGTACTGAGGGAGTGCCGCACTGTCGGAGGGTCAGTACTGAGGGAGTGCCGCCCTGTCGGAGGGTCAGTACTGAGGGAGTGCCGCCCTGTCGGAGGGTCAGTACTGAGGGAGTGCCGCCCTGTCGGAGGGTCAGTACTGAGGGAGTGCCGCCCTGTCGGAGGGTCAGTACTGAGGGAGCGCCGCACTGTCGGAGGGTCAGTACTGAGGGAGTGCCGCACTGTCGGAGAGTCAGTACTGAGGGAGGGCCGCACTGTCGGAGGGTCAGTACTGAGGGAGTGCTGCACTGTCGGAGGGCCAGTACTGAGGGAGTGCCGCCCTGTCGGAGGGTCAGTACTGAGGGAGTGCCGCCCTGTCGGAGGGTCAGTACTGAGGGAGTGCCGCCCTGTCGGAGGGTCAGTACTGAGGGAGTGCCGCCCTGTCGGAGGGTCAGTACTGAGGGAGTGCCGCCCTGTCGGAGGGTCAGTACTGAGGGAGTGCCGCCCTGTCGGAGGGTCAGTACTGAGGGAGCGCCCCACTGTCGGAGGGTCAGTACTGAGGGAGTGCCCCACTGTCAGAGGGTCAGTACTGAGGGAGTGCCGCACTGTCGGAGGGTCAGTACTGAGGGAGCGCCCCACTGTCGGAGGGTCAGTACTGAGGGAGTGCCGCACTGTCGGAGGGTCAGTACTGAGGGAGTGCCACACTGTCACAGGGTCAGTACTGAGGGAGTGCCGCCCTGTCGGAGGGTCAGTACTGAGGGAGTGCCGCCCTGTCGGAGGGTCAGTACTGAGGGAGCGCCGCCCTGTCGGAGGGTCAGTACTGAGGGAGTGCCACACTGTCACAGGGTCAGTACTGAGGGAGTGCCGCCCTGTCGGAGGGTCAGTACTGAGGGAGTGCCGCCCTGTCGGAGGGTCAGTACTGAGGGAGTGCCGCACTGACAGAGGGTCAGTACTGAGGGAGTGCCACACTGTCACAGGGTCAGTACTGAGGGAGCGCCGCACTGTCGGAGGGTCAGTACTGAGGGAGCGCCCCACTGTCGGAGGGTCAGTACTGAGGGAGTGCCGCACTGTCGGAGGGTCAGTACTGAGGGAGTGCCACACTGTCACAGGGTCAGTACTGAGGGAGTGCCGCCCTGTCGGAGGGTCAGTACTGAGGGAGTGCCGCCCTGTCGGAGGGTCAGTACTGAGGGAGCGCCGCCCTGTCGGAGGGTCAGTACTGAGGGAGTGCCACACTGTCACAGGGTCAGTACTGAGGGAGTGCCGCCCTGTCGGAGGGTCAGTACTGAGGGAATGCCGCCCTGTCGGAGGGTCAGTACTGAGGGAGTGCCGCACTGACAGAGGGTCAGTACTGAGGGAGTGCCACACTGTCACAGGGTCAGTACTGAGGGAGTGCCGCCCTGTCGGAGGGTCAGTACTGAGGGAGTGCCGCCCTGTCGGAGGGTCAGTACTGAGGGAGTGCCGCCCTGTCGGAGGGTCAGTACTGAGGGAGTGCCGCACTGTCGGAGGGTCAGTGCTGAGAGAGCGCCGCCCTGTCGGAGGGTCAGTACTGAGGGAGCGCCGCCCTGTCGGAGGGTCAGTACTGAGGGAGTGCCGCCCTGTCGGAGGGTCAGTACTGAGGGAGTGCCGCCCTGTCGGAGGGTCAGTACTGAGGGAGTGCCGCACTGTCGGAGGGTCAGTACTGAGGGAGCGCCGCACTGTCGGAGGGTCAGTATTGAGGGAGCGCCGCACTGTCGGAGGGTCAGTACTGAGGGAGTGCCGCCCTGTCGGAGGGTCAGTACTGAGGGAGTGCCGCACTGTCGGAGGGTCAGTACTGAGGGAGAGCTGCACTGTCAGACGGTCAGTACTGAGGGAGAGCTGCACTGTCGCAGGGTCAGGACTGAGGGAGTGCTGCACTGTCGGAGGGCCAGTACTGAGGGAGTGCCGCCCTGTCGGAGGGTCAGTACTGAGGGAGTGCCGCACTGTCGGAGGGTCAGTACTGAGGGAGCGCCGCACTGTCAGAGGGTCAGTACTGAGGGAGAGCTGCACTGTCGCAGGGTCAGGACTGAGGGAGTGCTGCACTGTTGGAGGGCCAGTACTGAGGGAGCGCCGCCCTGTCGGAGGGTCAGTACTGAGGGAGTGCCACACTGTCACAGGGTCAGTACTGAGGGAGTGCCGCCCTGTCGGAGGGTCAGTACTGAGGGAGTGCCGCCCTGTCGGAGGGTCAGTACTGAGGGAGTGCCGCCCTGTCGGAGGGTCAGTACTGAGGGAGTGCCGCACTGTCGGAGGGTCAGTGCTGAGGGAGCGCCGCCCTGTCGGAGGGTCAGTACTGAGGGAGCGCCGCCCTGTCGGAGGGTCAGTACTGAGGGAGTGCCGCACTGTCGGAGGGTCAGTACTGAGGGAGTGCCGCCCTGTCGGAGGGTCAGTACTGAGGGAGTGCCGCACTGTCGGAGGGTCAGTACTGAGGGAGCGCCGCACTGTCGGAGGGTCAGTATTGAGGGAGCGCCGCACTGTCGGAGGGTCAGTACTGAGGGAGTGCCGCCCTGTCGGAGGGTCAGTACTGAGGGAGTGCCGCACTGTCGGAGGGTCAGTACTGAGGGAGAGCTGCACTGTCAGACGGTCAGTACTGAGGGAGAGCTGCACTGTCGCAGGGTCAGGACTGAGGGAGTGCTGCACTGTCGGAGGGCCAGTACTGAGGGAGTGCCGCCCTGTCGGAGGGTCAGTACTGAGGGAGTGCCGCACTGTCGGAGGGTCAGTACTGAGGGAGCGCCGCACTGTCAGAGGGTCAGTACTGAGGGAGAGCTGCACTGTCGCAGGGTCAGGACTGAGGGAGTGCTGCACTGTTGGAGGGCCAGTACTGAGGGAGCGCCGCCCTGTCGGAGGGTCAGTACTGAGGGAGTGCCGCACTGTCGGAGGGTCAGTACTGAGGGAGTGCCGCCCTGTCGGAGGGTCAGTACTGAGGGAGTGCCGCACTGTCGGAGGGTCAGTACTGAGGGAGTGCCGCACTGTCGGAGGGTCAGTACTGAGGGAGCGCCGCCCTGTCGGAGGGTCAGTACTGAGGGAGTGCCGCACTGTCGGAGGGTCAGTACTGAGGGAGTGCCGCCCTGTCGGAGGGTCAGTACTGAGGGAGTGCCGCACTGTCGGAGGGTCAGTACTGAGGGAGTGCCGCACTGTCGGAGGGCCAGTACTGAGGGAGCGCCACACTGTCACAGGGTCAGTACTGAGGGAGTGCCGCACTGTCACAGGGCCAGTACTGAGGGAGTGCCGCACTGTCGGAGGGCCAGTACTGAGGGAGTGCCACACTGTCACAGGGTCAGTACTGAGGGAGTGCCGCACTGTCGGAGGGCCAGTACTGAGGGAGCGCCGCACTGTCGGAGGGTCAGTACTGAGGGAGGGCCGCACTGTCGGAGGGCCAGTACTGAGGGAGTGCCGCACTGTCGGAGGGTCAGTACTGAGGGAGCGCCGCAATGTCGGAGGGCCAGTACTGAGGGAGTGCCGCCCTGTCGGAGGGCCAGTACTGAGGGAACGCAGCGCTGTCGGAGGGCCAGTACTGAGGGAGTGCAGCACTGTCACAGGGTCAGTACTAAGGGAGCGCCGCACTGTCGGAGGGTCAGTACTGAGGGAGCGCCGCACTGTCGGAGGGCCAGTACTGAGGGAGTGCCGCACTGTCACAGGGTCAGTACTGAGGGAGCGCCGCACTGTCAGAGGGTCAGTACTGAGGGAGTGCCGCACTGTCGGAGGGTCAGTACTGAGGGAGTGCAGCACTGTCACAGGGTCAGTACTGAGGGAGCGCCGCACTGTCACAGGGTCAGTACTGAGGGAGCGCCGCACTGTCACAGGGTCAGTACTGAGGGAGCGCCGCACTGTCAGAGGGTCAGTACTGAGGGAGTGCCGCACTGTCGGAGGGTCCGTACTGAGGGAGCGCCGCACTGTCGGAGGGCCAGTACTGAGGGAGTGCAGCACTGTCACAGGGTCAGTACTGAGGGAGCGCCGCACTGTCACAGGGCCAGTACTGAGGGAGTGCTGCACTGTCACAGGGTCAGTACTGAGGGAGAGCTGCACTGTCACAGGGTCAGTACTGAGGGAGTGCCGCACTGTCAGAGGGTCAGTACTGAGGGAGCGCCGCACTGTCGGAGGGCCAGTACTGAGGGAGCGCCGCACTGTCACAGGGCCAGTACTGAGGGAGCGCCGCACTGTCACAGGGCCAGTACTGAGGGAGTGCTGCACTGTCACAGGGTCAGTACTGAGGGAGTGCCGCACTGTTGCAGGGTCAGTACTGAGGGAGAGCCGCACTGTCGGAGGGCCAGTACTGAGGGAGCGCCGCACTGTCGGAGGGCCAGTACTGAGGGAGCACCGCACTGTCACAGGGCCAGTACTGAGGGAGTGCACACTGTCACAGGGCCAGTACTGAGGGAGTGCTGCACTGTCACAGGGTCAGTACTGAGGGAGTGCCGCACTGTCACAGGGCCAGTACTGAGGGAGTGCTGCACTGTCACAGGGTCAGTACTGAGGGATTGCTGCACTGTCACAGGGTCAGTACTGAGGGATTGCTGCACTGTCACAGGGTCAGTACTGAGGGAGTGCCGCACTGTCACAGGGTCAGTACTGAGGGAGTGCTGCACTGTCACAGGGTCAGTACTGAGGGATTGCTGCACTGTCACAGGGTCAGTACTGAGGGAGTGCCGCACTGTCACAGGGCCAGTACTGAGGGAGTGCTGCACTGTCACAGGGTCAGTACTGAGGGAGTGCCGCACTGTCACAGGGCCAGTACTGAGGGAGCGCCGCACTGTCACAGGGCCAGTACTGAGGGAGCGCCGCACTGTCACAGGGCCAGTACTGAGGGAGCGCCGCACTGTCACAGGGTCAGTACTGAGGGAGTGCCGCACTGTCACAGGGTCAGTACTGAGGGAGTGCCGCACTGTCACAGGGCCAGTACTGAGGGAGTGCTGCACTGTCACAGGGTCAGTACTGAGGGATTGCTGCACTGTCACAGGGTCAGTACTGAGGGAGTGCCGCACTGTCACAGGGTCAGTACTGAGGGAGTGCTGCACTGTCACAGGGTCAGTACTGAGGGATTGCTGCACTGTCGGAGGGTCAGTACTGAGGGAGCGCCGCACTGTTGGAGGGTCAGTACTGAGGGAGTGCTGCACTGTCGGAGGGTCAGTACTGAGGGAGTGCCGCACTGTCACAGGGTCAGTACTGAGGGAGTGCCGCACTGTCGGAGGGTCAGTACTGAGGGAGCGCCGCACTGTCACAGGGTCAGTACTGAGGGAGTGCCGCACTGTCACAGGGTCAGTACTGAGGGAGAGCCGCACTGTCGGAGGGTCAGTACTGAGGGAGTGCCGCACTATCGGAGGGCCAGTACTGAGGGAGCGCCGCACTGTCACAGGGTCAGTACTGAGGGAGTGCCGCACTGTCACAGGGTCAGTACTGAGGGAGAGCCGCACTGTCGGAGGGCCAGTACTGAGGGAGTGCCGCACTGTCACAGGGTCAGTACTGAGGGAGTGCCGCACAGTCGGAGGGCCAGTACTGAGGGAGCGCCGCACTGTCAGAGGGTCAGTACTGAGGGAGCGCCGCACTGTCACAGGGTCAGTACTGAGGGAGCGCCGCACTGTCAGAGGGTCAGTACTGAGGGAGCGCTGCACTGTCAGTGGGTCAGTACTGAGGGAGGGCCGCACTGTCAGAGGGTCAGTACTGAGGGAGCGCCGCACTGTCACAGGGTCAGTACTGAGGGAGCGCCGCACTGTCAGAGGGTCAGTACTGAGGGAGTGCCGCACTGTCGGAGGGCCAGTACTGAGGGAGCGCCGCACTGTCAGAGGGTCAGTACTGAGGGAGCGCCGCACTGTCACAGGGTCAGTACTGAGGGAGCGCCGCACTGTCAGAGGGTCAGTACTGAGGGAGCGCCACACTGTCACAGGGTCAGTACTGAGGGAGCGCCGCACTGTCGGAGGGTCAGTACTGAGGGAGTGCCGCACTGTCAGAGGGTCAGTACTGAGGGAGCGCCACACTGTCACAGGGTCAGTACTGAGGGAGCGCCGCACTGTCAGAGGGTCAGTACTGAGGGAGCGCTGCACTGTCAGTGGGTCAGTACTGAGGGAGGGCCGCACTGTCGGAGGGTCAGTACTGAGGGAGCGCCGCACTGTCACAGGGTCAGTACTGAGGGAGCGCCGCACTGTCAGAGGGTCAGTACTGAGGGAGTGCCGCACTGTCGGAGGGCCAGTACTGAGGGAGCGCCGCACTGTCAGAGGGTCAGTACTGAGGGAGCGCCGCACTGTCACAGGGTCAGTACTGAGGGAGCGCCGCACTGTCAGAGGGTCAGTACTGAGGGAGCGCCACACTGTCACAGGGTCAGTACTGAGGGAGCGCCGCACTGTCGGAGGGTCAGTACTGAGGGAGCGCCGCACTGTCGGAGGGTCAGTACTGAGGGAGCGCCGCACTGTCAGAGGGTCAGTACTGAGGGAGCGCCGCACTGTCACAGGGTCAGTACTGAGGGAGCGCCGCACTGTCAGAGGGTCAGTACTGAGGGAGCGCCGCACTGTCACAGGGTCAGTACTGAGGGAGCGCCGCACTGTCACAGGGTCAGTACTGAGGGAGCGCCGCACTGTCACAGGGTCAGTACTGAGGGAGCGCCGCACTGTCGGAGGGTCAGTACTGAGGGAGCGCCGCACTGTCGGAGGGTCAGTACTGAGGGAGTGCCGCACTGTCGGAGGGTCAGTACTGAGGGAGCGCCGCACTGTCGGAGGGTCAGTACTGAGGGAGTGCCGCACTGTCGGAGGGTCAGTACTGAGGGAGTGCCGCACTGTCGGAGGGTCAGTACTGAGGGAGTGCTGCACTTTCGGAGGGTCAGTACTGAGGGAGTGCTGCACTGTCGGAGGGTCAGTACTGAGGGAGCGCCGCACTGTCGGAGGGTCAGTACTGAGGGAGTGCTGCACTGTCGGAGGGTCAGTACTGAGGGAGCGCCGCACTGTCAGAGGGTCAGTACTGAGGGAGTGCCGCACTGTCGGAGGGTCAGTACTGAGGGAGCGCCGCACTGTCAGAGGGTCAGTACTGAGGGAGTGCTGCACTGTCGGAGGGTCAGTACTGAGGGAGCGCCGCACTGTCAGAGGGTCAGTACTGAGGGAGTGCCGCACTGTCGGAGGGTCAGTACTGAGGGAGTGCCGCACTGTCGGAGGGTCAGTACTGAGGGAGTGCCGCACTGTCGGAGGGTCAGTACTGAGGGAGTGCTGCACTGTCGGAGGGTCAGTACTGAGGGAGCGCCGCACTGTCAGAGGGTCAGTACTGAGGGAGTGCCGCACTGTCGGAGGGTCAGTACTGAGGGAGCGCCGCACTGTCGGAGGGTCAGTACTGAGGGAGTGCCGCACTGTCGGAGGGTCAGTACTGAGGGAGCGCCGCACTGTCGGAGGGTCAGTACTGAGGGAGGGCCGCACTGTCGGAGGGCCAGTACTGAGGGAGTGCCACACTGTCGGAGGGTCAGTACTGAGGGAGTGCCGCACTGTCGGAGGGTCAGTACTGAGGGAGTGCCGCACTGTCGGAGGGTCAGTACTGAGGGAGTGCTGCACTGTCGGAGGGTCAGTACTGAGGGAGTGCTGCACTGTCGGAGGGTCAGTACTGAGGGAGCGCCGCACTGTCGGAGGGTCAGTACTGAGGGAGTGCTGCACTGTCGGAGGGTCAGTACTGAGGGAGTGCTGCACTGTCGGAGGGTCAGTACTGAGGGAGTGCTGCACTGTCGGAGGGTCAGTACTGAGGGAGCGCCGCACTGTCAGAGGGTCAGTACTGAGGGAGTGCCGCACTGTCGGAGGGTCAGTACTGAGGGAGTGCCGCACTGTCGGAGGGTCAGTACTGAGGGAGTGCCGCACTGTCGGAGGGTCAGTACTGAGGGAGTGCTGCACTGTCGGAGGGTCAGTACTGAGGGAGCGCCGCACTGTCGGAGGGTCAGTACTGAGGGAGTGCCGCACTGTCGGAGGGTCAGTACTGAGGGAGCGCCGCACTGTCGGAGGGTCAGTACTGAGGGAGGGCCGCACTGTCGGAGGGCCAGTACTGAGGGAGTGCCACACTGTCGGAGAGTCAGTACTGAGGGAGTGCCGCACTGTCGGAGGGTCAGTACTGAGGGAGAGCCGCACTGTCACAGGGTCAGTACTGAGGGAGCGCCCCACTGTCACAGGGTCAGTACTGAGGGAGTGCCGCACTGTCACAGGGTCAGTACTGAGGGAGTGCCGCACTGTCAGAGGGTCAGTACTGAGGGAGAGCCGCACTGTCGGAGGGTCAGTACTGAGGGAGAGCCACACTGTCGGAGGGTCAGTACTGAGGTAGGGCCGCACTGTCGGAGGGTCAGTTCTGAGGGAGCGCCGCACTGTCGGAGGGTCAGTACTGAGGGAGTGCCACACTGTCGGAGGGTCAGTACTGAGGGAGCGCCGCACTGTCGGAGGGTCAGTACTGAGGGAGCGCCACACTGTCGGAGGGTCAGTACTGAGGGAGCGCCACACTGTCGGAGGGCCAGTACTGAAGGAGTGCCGCACTGTCAGAGGGTCAATACTGAGGGAGTGCTGCACTGTCGGAGGGTCAGTACTGAGGGAGTGCTGCACTGTCGGAGGGCCAGTACTGAGGGAGTGCCGCACTGTCGGAGGGTCAGTACTGAGGGAGTGCAGCACTGTCGGAGGGTCAGTACTGAGGGAGTGCCGCACTGTCGGAGGGTCAGTACTGAGGGAGTGCCGCACTGTCAGAGGGTCAGTACTGAGGGAGTGCTGCACTGTCGGAGGGCCAGTACTGAGGGAGTGCCGCACTGTCGGAGGGTCAGTACTGAGGGAGTGCCGCACTGTCGGAGGGTCAGTACTGAGGGAGTGCCGCACTGTCGGAGGGTCAGTACTGAGGGAGTGCCGCACTGTCAGAGGGTCAGTACTGAGGGAGTGCCGCACTGTCGGAGGGTCAGTACTGAGGGAGCGCCGCACTGTCGGAGGGTCAGTGCTGAGGGAGCGCCGCACTGTCGGAGGGTCAGTACTGAGGGAGTGCCGCACTGTCGGAGGGTCAGTACTGAGGGAGCGCCGCACTGTCGGAGTGTCAGTACTGAGGGAGTGCCGCACTGTCGGAGGGTCAGTACTGAGGGAGCGCCGCACTGTCGGAGGGTCAGTACTGAGGGATTGCCGCACTGTCGGAGGGTCAGTACTGAGGGAGTGCCGCACTGTCAGAGGGTCAGTACTGAGGGAGTGCCGCACTGTCGGAGGGTCAGTACTGAGGGAGCGCCGCACTGTCGGAGGGTCAGTGCTGAGGGAGTGCCGCACTGTCGGAGGGTCAGTACTGAGGGAGTGCCGCACTGTCGGAGGGTCAGTACTGAGGGAGGGCCGCACTGTCGGAGTGTCAGTACTGAGGGAGTGCCGCACTGTCGGAGGGTCAGTACTGAGGGAGCGCCGCACTGTCGGAGGGTCAGTACTGAGGGAGCGCCGCACTGTCGGAGTGTCAGTACTGAGGGAGTGCCGCACTGTCAGAGGGTCAGTACTGAGGGAGTGCCGCACTGTCGGAGGGTCAGTACTGAGGGAGCGCTGCACTGTCGGAGGGTCAGTACTGAGGGAGTGCCGCACTGTCGGAGGGTCAGTACAGAGGCAGCGCCGCACTGTCAGAGGGTCAGTACTGAGGGAGTGCCGCACTGTCGGAGGGTCAGTACTGAGGGAGCGCCGCACTGTCGGAGGGTCAATACTGAGGGAGCGCTGCACTGTCGGAGGGTCAGTACAGAGGCAGCGCCGCACTGTCGGAGGGTCAGTACTGAGGGAGCGCCGCACTGTCAGAGGGTCAGTACTGAGGGAGTGCTGCACTGTCGGAGGGTCAGTACTGAGTGAGCGCCGCACTGTCGGAGGGTCAGTACTGAGGGAGTGCCGCACTGTCGGAGGGTCAGTACTGAGGGAGTGCCGCACTGTCGGAGGGTCAGTACTGAGGGAGTGCCGCACTGTCGGAGGGTCAGTACTGAGGGAGTGCCGCACTGTCGGAGGGACAGTACTGAGGGAGTGCCGCACTGTCGGAGGGTCAGTACTGAGGGAGTGCCACACGGTCGGAGGGTCAGTACTGAGGGAGTGCCGCACTGTCGGAGGGCCAGTACTGAGGGAGTGCCGCACAGTCAGAGGGTCAGTACTGATGGAGTGCCGCACTGTCGGAGGGTCAGTACTGAGGGAGGGCCACACTGGCGGAGGGTCAGTACTGAGGGAGTGCCGCACTGTGGGAGGGTCAGTACTGAGGGAGTGCCGCACTGTCGGAGGGTCAGTACTGAGGGAGTGCCGCACTGTCGGAGGGTCAGTACTGAGGGAGTGCCGCACTGTCGGAGGGTCAGTACTGAGGGAATGCCGCACTGTCGGAGGGCCAGTACTGAGGGAGTGCCGCACTGTCGGAGGGTCAGTACTGAGGGAGTGCCGCACTGTCGGAGGGTCAGTACTGAGGGAGCGCCGCACTGTCGGAGTGTCAGTACTGAGGGAGTGCCGCACTGTCGGAGGGTCAGTACTGAGGGAGCGCCGCACTGTCGGAGGGTCAGTACTGAGGGAGTGCCGCACTGTCGGAGGGTCAGTACTGAGGGAGTGCCGCACTGTCAGAGGGTCAGTACTGAGGGAGTGCCGCACTGTCGGAGGGTCAGTACTGAGGGAGCGCCGCACTGTCGGAGGGTCAGTACTGAGGGAGTGCCGCACTGTCGGAGGGTCAGTACTGAGGGCACCCCGCACTGTCGGAGGGTCAGTACTGAGGGAGCGCCGCACTGTCGGAGTGTCAGTACTGAGGGAGTGCCGCACTGTCAGAGGGTCAGTACTGAGGGAGTGCCGCACTGTCGGAGGGTCAGTACTGAGGGAGCGCCGCACTGTCGGAGGGTCAATACTGAGGGAGCGCTGCACTGTCGGAGGGTCAGTACAGAGGCAGCGCCGCACTGTCGGAGGGTCAGTACTGAGGGAGCGCCGCACTGTCAGAGGGTCAGTACTGAGGGAGTGCTGCACTGTCGGAGGGTCAGTACTGAGTGAGCGCCGCACTGTCGGAGGGTCAGTACTGAGGGAGTGCCGCACTGTCGGAGGGTCAGTACTGAGGGAGTGCCGCACTGTCGGAGGGTCAGTACTGAGGGAGTGCCGCACTGTCGGAGGGTCAGTACTGAGGGAGTGCCGCACTGTCGGAGGGACAGTACTGAGGGAGTGCCGCACTGTCGGAGGGTCAGTACTGAGGGAGTGCCGCACTGTCGGAGGGTCAGTACTGAGGGAGTGCCGCACTGTCGGAGGGCCAGTACTGAGGGAGTGCCGCACTGTCGGAGGGTCAGTACTGAGGGAGTGCCGCACTGTCGGAGGGTCAGTACTGAGGGAGGGCCACACTGGCGGAGGGTCAGTACTGAGGGAGTGCCGCACTGTGGGAGGGTCAGTACTGAGGGAGTGCCGCACTGTCGGAGGGTCAGTACTGAGGGAGTGCCGCACTGTCGGAGGGTCAGTACTGAGGGAGTGCCGCACTGTCGGAGGGTCAGTACTGAGGGAATGCCGCACTGTCGGAGGGTCAGTACTGAGGGAGTTCTACACTGTCAGAGGGCCAGTACTGAGGGAGTGCCGCACTGTCGGAGGGTCAGTACTGAGGGAGTGCTGCACTGTCGGAGGGTCAGTACTGAGGGAGTGCCGCACTGTCGGAGGGTCAGTACTGAGGGAGTGCTGCACTGTCGGAGGGTCAGTACTGAGGGAGCGCCGCAATGTCGGAGGGTCAGTACTGAGGGAGTGCTGCACTGTCGGAGGGCCAGTACTGAGGGAGTGCCGCACTGTCGGAGGGTCAGTACTGAGGGAGTGCCGCACTGTCGGAGGGTCAGTACTGAGGGAGTGCCGCACTGTCGGAGGGTCAGTACTGAGGGAGTGCCGCACTGTCGGAGGGTCAGTACTGAGGGAGTGCCGCACTGTCGGAGGGTCAGTACTGAGGGAGCGCCGCACTGTCGGAGGGTCAGTGCTGAGGGAGTGCCGCACTGTCGGAGGGTCAGTACTGAGGGAGTGCCGCACTGTCGGAGGGTCAGTACTGAGGGAGCGCCGCACTGTCGGAGTGTCAGTACTGAGGGAGTGCCGCACTGTCGGAGGGTCAGTACTGAGGGAGCGCCGCACTGTCGGAGGGTCAGTACTGAGGGAGTGCCGCACTGTCGGAGGGTCAGTACTGAGGGAGTGCCGCACTGTCAGAGGGTCAGTACTGAGGGAGTGCCGCACTGTCGGAGGGTCAGTACTGAGGGAGCGCCGCACTGTCGGAGGGTCAGTGCTGAGGGAGTGCCGCACTGTCGGAGGGTCAGTACTGAGGGCACGCCGCACTGTCGGAGGGTCAGTACTGAGGGAGCGCCGCACTGTCGGAGTGTCAGTACTGAGGGAGTGCCGCACTGTCGGAGGGTCAGTACTGAGGGAGCGCCGCACTGTCGGAGGGTCAGTACTGAGGGAGCGCCGCACTGTCGGAGTGTCAGTACTGAGGGAGTGCCGCACTGTCAGAGGGTCAGTACTGAGGGAGTGCCGCACTGTCGGAGGGTCAGTACTGAGGGAGCGCCGCACTGTCGGAGGGTCAGTACTGAGGGAGTGCCGCACTGTCGGAGGGTCAGTACAGAGGCAGCGCCGCACTGTCAGAGGGTCAGTACTGAGGGAGTGCCGCACTGTCGGAGGGTCAGTACTGAGGGAGCGCCGCACTGTCGGAGGGTCAATACTGAGGGAGCGCTGCACTGTCGGAGGGTCAGTACAGAGGCAGCGCCGCACTGTCGGAGGGTCAGTACTGAGGGAGCGCCGCACTGTCAGAGGGTCAGTACTGAGGGAGTGCTGCACTGTCGGAGGGTCAGTACTGAGTGAGCGCCGCACTGTCGGAGGGTCAGTACTGAGGGAGTGCCGCACTGTCGGATGGTCAGTACTGAGGGAGTGCCGCACTGTCGGAGGGTCAGTACTGAGGGAGTGCCGCACTGTCGGAGGGTCAGTACTGAGGGAGTGCCGCACTGTCGGAGGGCCAGTACTGAGGGAGTGCCGCACTGTCGGAGGGTCAGTACTGAGGGAGTGCCGCACTGTCGGAGGGTCAGTACTGAGGGAGTGCCGCACTGTCGGAGTGTCAGTACTGAGGGAGTGCCGCACTGTCGGAGGGTCAGTACTGAGGGAGTGCCGCACTGTCGGAGGGTCAGTACTGAGGGAGGGCCTCACTGGCGGAGGGTCAGTACTGAGGGAGTGCCGCACTGTGGGAGGGTCAGTACTGAGGGAGTGCCGCACTGTCGGAGGGTCAGTACTGAGGGAGTGCCGCACTGTCGGATGGTCAGTACTGAGGGAGTGCCGCACTGTCGGAGGGTCAGTACTGAGGGTGTGCCGCACTGTCGGAGGGTCAGTACTGAGGGAGTGCTACACTGTCAGAGGGCCAGTACTGAGGGAGTGCCGCACTGTCGGAGGGTCAGTACTGAGGGAGTGCTGCACTGTCGGAGGGTCAGTACTGAGGGAGTGCCGCACTGTCGGAGGGTCAGTACTGAGGGAGTGCTGCACTGTCGGAGGGTCAGTACTGAGGGAGCGCCGCAATGTCGGAGGGTCAGTACTGAGGGAGTGCTGCACTGTCGGAGGGCCAGTACTGAGGGAGTGCCGCACTGTCGGAGGGCCAGTACTGAGGGAGAGCCGCACTGTCGGAGGGCCAGTACTGAGGGAGAGCCGCACTGTCGTAGGGCCAGTACTGAGGGAGCGCCACACTGTCGGAGGGCCAGTACTGAGGGAGTGCCACACTGTCGGAGGGTCAGTACTGAGGGAGTGCCGCACTGTCGGAGGGTCAGTACTGAGGGAGTGCCGCACTGTCGGTGGGTCAGTACTGAGGGAGTGCCGCACTGTCGGAGGGTCAGTACTGAGGGAGTACCGCACTGTCGGAGGGTCAGTACTGAGGGAGTGCCACACTGTCGGAGGGTCAGTACTGAGGGAGCGCCGCACTGTCGGAAGGTCAGTACTGAGGGAGCGCCGCACTGTCGGAGGGCCAGTACTGAGGGAGTGCTACACTGTCGGAGGGTCAGTACTGAGGGAGTGCCGCACTGTCGGAGGGTCAGTACTGAGGGAGTACCGCACTGTCGGAGGGTCAGTACTGAGGGAGTGCCACACTGTCGGAGGGTCAGTACTGAGGGAGCGCCGCACTGTCGGAGGGCCAGTACTGAGGGAGTGCTACACTGTCGGAGGGTCAGTACTGAGGGAGTGCCGCACTGTCGGAGGGCCAGTACTGAGGGAGTGCTACACTGTCGGAGGGTCAGTACTGAGGGAGTGCCGCACTGTCGGTGGGCCAGTACTGAGGGAGAGCCGCACTGTCAGAGGATCAGTACTGAGGGAGAGCCGTACTGTCGGAGGGCCAGTACTGAGGGAGTGCCGCACTGTCGGAGGGCCAGTACTGAGGGAGTGCCGCACTGTCGGAGGGTCAGTACTGAGGGAGTGCCGCACTGTCGGAGGGCCAGTACTGAGGGAGTGCCGCACTGTCTGAGGGTCAGTACTGAGTGAGTGCCGCACTGTCAGAGGATCAGTACTGAGGGAGCGCTGCACTGTCAGAGGGTCAGTACTGATGGAGTGCCGCACTGTCGGAGGGTCAGTACTGATGGAGTGCCGCACTGTCGGAGGGTCAGTACTGAGGGAGCGCCGCACTGTCGGAGGGTCAGTACTGAGGGAGTGCCGCACTGTTGGAGGGTCAGTACTGATGGAGTGCCGCACTGTCGGAGGGTCAGTACTGAGGGAGTGCAGCACTGTTGGAGGGTCAGTACTGAGGGAGCGCCGCACTGTCGGAGGGTCAGTACTGAGGGAGTGCCGCACTGTTGGAGGGTCAGTACTGAGGGAGCGCCGCACTGTCGGAGGGTCAGTACTGAGGGAGTGCCGCACTGTCGGAGGGTCAGTACTGAGGGAGTGCCGCACTGTCAGAGGATCAGTACTGAGGGAGCGCTGCACTGTCAGAGGGTCAGTACTGATGGAGTGCCGCACTGTCGGAGGGTCAGTACTGAGGGAGTGCCACACTGTCGGAGGGTCAGTACTGAGAGAGTGCCGCACTGTCGGAGGGTCAGTACTGAGGGAGTGCCGCACTGTCGGAGGGTCAGTACTGAGGGAGTGCCGCACTGTCGGAGAGTCAGTACTGAGGGAGTGCCGCACTGTCGGAGGGTCAGTACTGAGGGAGTGCTGCACTGTCGGAGGGTCAGTACTGAGGGAGAGCCGCACTGTCGGAGGGCCAGTACTGAGGGAGCGCCGCACTGTCGGAGGGTCAGTACTGAGGGAGTGCCGCACTGTCGGAGGGTCAGTGCTGAGGGAGAGCCGCACTGTCGGAGGGTCAGTACTGAGGGAGCGCCGCACTGTCGGAGGTGCTGCCTTTTGGATGTGATATTAAACAGAGGCCCCCGTCTGCCCTGTTGGGTGGGTGTCAAAGCTCCCACAGCCCCTGTTGAAGAAGAGCAGGGGTCGGGGATGCTGGGTGAGTCCTCCCCGGTGTCCTGGGGCCCAATATTCATCCCTCAACCAACATCACCGACAAACACTGATGACCAGGGCCATTATCAAGTTGCTGTTTGTGGGAGCTTGCTGTGCGCGGATTGGCTGCTGCGCTACTGACATGGCAACAGAGACCGCATGCCAAAAGAAATGCTCTTCGTTGGCCGGCAAGTGCTTTGGGACATCCCGAGGTGGGGAAAGGCGCTAGAGAAATGCAGCCGTTCACCCACTCCGGGCCTCCCTGCTTTGCGTGAACTGTTCAGTCAGTTCGACAATGCACCACAACACCCAGTCACAGTCTTAGTCCCTCCGCCACAAATCCTAGCCAAGTGTCCCTCGCTGCCTCATGCACACGGCCTCCTCTCCAGACCACCATTACCCACCCAGCCTCCTGAGGCTGCTCTCCTGTGGGTACCCTCACTGACACGCTCGACTGTAACGCTTCTTCCCTCTCTCTCCATCTCTCTCTCTCACCCTCTCTCTCTCTGTCAATCCTCCTCACCTCTCTCTCTCTGTCAATCCTCCTCACCTCTCTCTCTCTCTGTCAATCCTCCTCACCTCTCTCTCTCTCTGTCAATCCTCCTCACCTCTCTCTCTCTCTGTCTCTCTGTCAATCTTCCTCACCTCTCTCTCTCTCTCTGTCAATCTTCCTCACCTCTCTCTCTCTCTCTGTCAATCCTCCTCACCTCTCTCTCTCTGTCAATCCTCCTCACCTCTCTCTCTCTCTGTCAATCCTCCTCACCTCTCTCTCTCTCTGTCAATCCTCCTCACCTCTCTCTCTCTCTGTCTCTCTGTCAATCTTCCTCACCTCTCTCTCTCTCTCTGTCAATCTTCCTCACCTCTCTCTCTCTCTCTGTCAATCCTCCTCACCTCTCTCTCTCTCACTCTCTCTGTCAATCCTCCTCACCTCTCTCTCTCTCTCTGTCAATCCTCCTCACCTCTCTCTCTCTCTCTCTGTCAATCCTCCTCACCTCTCTCTCTCTCTCTCTCTCTGTCAATCTTCCTCACCTCTCTCTCTCTCTCTGTCAATCTTCCTCACCTCTCTCTCTCTCTCTCTCTGTCAATCCTCCTCACCTCTCTCTCTCTCTCTCTCTCTGTCAATCCTCCTCACCTCTCTCTCTCTCTCTCTCTCTCTGTCAATCCTCCTCACCTCTCTCTCTCTCTCTCAATCCTCCTCACCTCTCTCTCTCTCTCTCTGTCAATCCTCCTCACCTCTCTCTCTCTCTCTCTGTCAATCCTCCTCACCTCTCTCTCTCTCTCTCTCTGTCAATCCTCCTCACCTCTCTCTCTCTCTCTTTCAATCTTCGTCACCTCTCTCTCTCTCTCTCTCTCTCTTTCAATCTTCGTCACCTCTCTCTCTCTCTCTTTCTCTCTCTCTGTCAATCTTCCTCACCTCTCTCTCTCTCTCTCTCTCTGTCAATCTTCCTCACCTCTCTCTGTCTCTGTCAATCTTCGTCACCTCTGTCTCTCTCTGTCAATCTTCCTCACCTCTCTCTGTCTCTCTCTGTCAATCTTCCTCACCTCTCTCTGTCTCTCTCTGTCAATCTTCCTCACCTCTCTCTGTCTCTCTCTGTCAATCTTCCTCACCTCTCTCTCTCTCTCTCTGCGTCTTCCAATAAACTGCCTTAACAACCTTGCTTATTTTCCGGGGCTTTCTGTCACCTTTTCCCGTTTCTGTTCAGCCCCTGTATCTGAGACCTGCCCAAACTCCTGCACCCCACCGACAAGGAGTTACTTCCACAGAGGGGAAATTCTACTGCCCAACGAGTTGCACAACTCTCCCCGTCTCTATCTCTCCCTCTCTACCTGCCTCAATCTTGTCCAGTCCCACCGCGGTATCGGAAAAGGCACAAGTCACGTTGGCGCAACCAAACAACGAGCAGGCGCTCGGACAAACCTCCCCGAGTGAGGCGAGTGTCCGAGGCTCCCACGCGTGCTGTCACTGACCTGCTCTCTCCACCAGTCCCCCCTCCTTACCGATCCGGGCGGTGCGGCCGTCCGAGGGGTGTCCGGGAGGCGATAGCCCCGCGGGGTCTCCGAGCCGAGGGGAGATGAGTTGGTGCCGAGCCTCTGCTCCTCTCCTGCCTGGCAATCCTGGGATAAACTTCCGACTCAGCCACTCTTCCTCCACACCCCTCACGTCATCGCCGAGGTTTTTTTTTTATCCAAACAGCATTTCTGCAGAGGGAGCTTTTGCTTTGTGCCTTGCCCAGGTCCCTGGAGATATAACGCTTCCCCTCAGCAGCAGCAGACCCCCAGCTGCAGAGAGCCGACTCACACCAGCTGAGGGATCCGAGTCCCAGCCTGGGTTCCACAGCTCGGCCCTCACTTCAGACTAAATACCAGGGGCTTGGGAAAGAATTTCACAAATTTAACATCGCTCGAAGGGGGCCGTTGATTGCTTCCTTTTCAGCAATTTTTTTCAGCCGCTGGCTATGCGTCTGTTCAGGAGAGCCTGGGAACCGGAGCAGGCCGTTCAGCCCCTCTACGGCCTGTTACGCAGGAACAGGGGCAGGCTATTTAGCCCCTCTTGCTCCTGTCACACAGAAACAGGAGGAGGCCATTCAGCCCCATCTCGAGATTGTTACACAGGAACAGGAGGAGGCCATTCAGCCCCATCTCGAGATTGTTACACAGGAACAGGAGGAGGCCATTCAGCCCCATCTCGAGCCTGTTACACTGGAACAAGAGGAGGCTATTCAGCCCCTTTTGATCCTGTTAAACAGGAACAGGAGAAGGCCATTCATCCCCATCTTGAGTCTGTTACACACGAACTGGAGGAGGTTATTCAGCCCGTCTTGACCCTGTCACACAGGAACATGAGGAGGCCAATCAGCCCCATCTCGAGCCTGTTACACAGAAACAGGAGGAGGCCATTCAGCCCCTCTTGAACCTGTCACACAGGAACAGAAGGAGGCCATTCAGCCCCTCTTGCGCCTGTTTCAATGGGACAGGAGGAGGCCATTCAGCCCCTCCATGAGCCTGTTACACAGGAAATGAGGAGGCCATTCAGCCCCTCTTGCGCCTGTTACCAAGGAACAGGAAGAGGGCATTCAGCCCCTTCTTGAGCCTGTCACACAGGAACAGTAGGAGGCCAATCATCCAACCCTGAGCCTGTCACACAGGAACAGGAGGAGGTCATTCAGCCCCTCTTGAGTCTGTTACGCCAGAACTGGAGGTGGCCATTCAGCCCCTCCTCAAATCCTTTTCACAGTAAGTGGAGGAGACCATTGAGCCCCTCTTGAGCCTCTTACACAGGAACAGGAGGAGGTCATTCAGCCCCTTCTTGAGCCTGTCACACAGGAACTGTAGGAGGCCAATCATCCACCCTTGAGACTGTCACACAGGAACAGGAGGAGGTCATTCAGCCCCTCTTGAGTCTGTTACGCCAGAACTGGAGGTGGCCATTCAGCCCCTCTCGAATCCTTTTCACAGTAAGTGGAGGAGACCATTCAGCCCCATCTTGAGTCTGTCACACAGGAGCATGAGGCCATTCAGCTCCCCATGAGCCTGTTACACAGGAACAGGAGGAGGCCATTCAGCCCCTCTTGAACATATCACACAGGAACAGCAAGAGATCATTCAGCCCTTCTCTAGCCTGTCATGCAGGAATAGTAAGGGGCCATTCAGCCCCTTCTTGAGAATGTTACACAGGAATTGGAGGACGCTATTCAGCCCCTCTTGATCCTAATACATAGGAACTGGAGGAGGTTATTAAGACCATCTTGTGCCTGTCACACATGAACAGGAGGATGCCATTCAGCCCCATCTTGAGATTGTTACACAGGAACAAGAGGAGGCCATTCAGCCCCTTCTCGAGCCTGTTACACAGGAACAAGAGGAGGCCATTCAGCCCCTTCTCGAGCCTGTTACACAGGAACAGAAGGAGGTCATTCAGGTCCTCCTCGAGCCTGTTACACAGTAACAGGAAGAGGCCATTGAGCCACTCGAGTCTGTTACACAGAAATAAGAGGAGGCCATTCAGCCCCTTCCAAAGTCTGTTACACAGAAACAGGAGGAGGCCATTCAGCCCCATCTCGAGTCTGTTATACAGGAACAGGAGGAGGCCATTCAGCCCCTCCTTGAGCCTGTTACACTGGAACTGGAGGTGGCCATTCTGTCCCTCCTCGAGTCCTTTACATGGTAATTGGAGGTGGCCATTCAGACCCTCTAGAGCCTGTTACGCAGTAACAGGAGGAGGACATTCAGCCCCTCATCGAGCCTGTTACTCTGGAACAGGAGGAGGACATTCAGCCCCTCTTGAGCCTGTTAAAAAGGAACAGGAGGAGGCCATTCAGCCCCTTCTTAAGCCTGTCACACAGGAACAGGAAAGGCTATTCAGCCCCTCTTGAGCCTGTTACACAGGAACAGGAGGAAGCCATTCAGCCCCTCTTGAGCCTGTTACAAAAGAACAGGAGGAGGACATTCAGCCCCTCTTGAGCTTGTTACACCGGAACAGGAGGAGGGTATTCAGCCCCATTTCGAAATTGTTACACATGAACTAAAAGAGGCCATTCAGCCCCTCCTCGAGCCTGTTACACAGTAACAGGAAGAAGCCATTGAGCCACTCTAGAGTCTGTTACACAGAAACAGGAGGAGGCCATTCAGCTCCATCTCGAGTCTGTTACTCAGGAACAGGTGGAGGCCATTCAGCCCCTCCTCCAGCCTGTTACACCGGAACAGGAGGTGGCCATTCAGCCCCTCCTTGAGCCTGTTACACAGGAACAGGAGGAGCTCATTCAGGTCCTCCTCGAGCCTGTTACACAGGCACAGGAGGAGGCCATTTAGCCCCATCTCGAGATTGTTACACAGGAACTAAAGGAGGCCATTCAGCCCCTCCTCGAGCCTGTTACACAGTAACAGGAGGAGCCCCTTTCAGCAATTCGAGCCTATTATGCAGGAACAGGAGGAGGCCATTCAGCCCCCCTTGAACCTGTCACAAAGGCACAGGAGGAGCCCCTTTCAGCAATTCAAGCCTGTTACACAGGAACAGGAGGAGGCTATTCAGCCCCTTTTGATCCTGTTATACAGACACAGGAGGAATCCATTCAGCCACTCTGGCGCCTGTCACACATGAACAGGAAAGGCCATTCAGGCTTTCCTCGAGCCTGTTACACAGGAACTAGTGCAGACTATTCGGCCCCCTCTCAAGTTTTTTACACAGAAAGAGGAGGAGGCCATTCAGCCCCACTCAAGTTTTTTACACAGAAACAGGAGGAGGCCATTCAGCCCCTCTTGAGCATCTTACAAAGAAATAGGAAGAGGCCATTCAGCCCCTTCTTAAGCCTGTCACACAGGAACAGGAGGAGGCCATTCAGCCACTCTAGAGCCTGTTAGAAAGTAGCAGGAAGAGGCCATTCAGCCTCTCTGGAGCCTGTTAAACAGGAACTGGAGGAGGCCATTCAGCCTCTCTTGAGCCTGTTACACAGGAACAGGAGGAGGCCATTCAGCCCCTCTAGAGCCTCGTATACAGTAACAGGAAGAGGCCATTCAGCCCCTTCCAAAATCTGTTACACAGAAACAGGAAGCGGCCATTCAGCACATCTCAAGTCTGTTACACTGGAACAGGAGGTGGCCATTCAGCCCCTCTAGAGCCTGTTACAGAGGAACAGGAGGATGCCATTCAACCGTTCTTGAGACTGTCAGGCAGGAACAGGAGGAGCCCCTTTCAGCAATTCGAGCCGATTATGCAGGAACTGGAGGAGGCCATTCAGCCCCTCTTGAACATGTCACACAGGAACACAGGAACAGCAGGAGATCATTCAGCCCTTCTCTAGCCTGTCATGCAGGAATAGGAAGAGGCCATTCAGCCCCTTCTTGAGCCTGTTACACTGGAACAGGAGGAGACTATTGAGCCCCTCTTCAGTCTGTTACACAGGAACAGGAGGGGGCCATTCAGCCCCATCTCGAGTCTGTTACACAGGAGCATGAGGCCATTCAGCCCCTCTTGAACATGTCACACAGGAACAGCAGGAGATCATTCAGCCCTTCACTAGCCTGTCACGCAGGAATAGGAAGCGGCCATTCAGCCCCTTCTTGAGAATGTTACACAGGAATTGGAGGAGGCTATTCAGCCCCTCTTGAGCCTGTTACAAAGGAACAGGAGAAGACCATTCAGCCCCTCTCGAGTCTGTTACACCGGAACAGGAGGAGGCTATTCAGCCCCTCTTGAGCCTGTCACTCAGGCACAGGAGGAGCCCATTGAACCCCTCCTCGAGCCTGTTACACAGGAACAAGAGGAGGCTATTCAGCCCCTCTTCAGTCTGTCACACAGGAACAGGAAGAGTCCATTCTGCCCCTCTTGAACCTGTCACACAGGAACAGGAGGAAGCCATTCAGCCACTCTGGCTCCTGTCACACATGAATAGGAAAGGCCATTCAGCCCATCCTCGAGCCTGTTACACAGGAACTGGAGGAGGCCATACAGCCCCTCTTGAGCCTGTTACACAGGAACAGGAGATGGCTATTCAGCCCCTTCTTGAGCCTGTTACACAGGAACAGGAGGAGCCCCTTTCAGCAATTCGAGCCTATTATGCAGGAACAGGAGGAGGCCATTCAGCCCCATCTCGAGTCTGTTACACAGGAGCAAGAGGCCATTCAACACCTCCTCGAGCCTGTCACACAGGAACATGAGGAGGCCATTCTGCCCCTCTTGAACCTGTCACACAGGAACAGGAGGAGGCCATTCTGCCCCTCTTGAACCTGTCACACAGGAACAGGAGGAGGCCATTCTGCCCCTCTTGAACCTGTTACACAGGAACAGGAGGAGGCCATTCAGCCCCATCTCGAGTCTGTTACACAGGAGCATGAGGCCATTCAGCTCCCCATGAGCCTGTCACACAGGAATAGGAGGAGGCCATTCAGCCCCTCTTGAACATGTCACACAGGAATAGGAGGAGGCCATTAAACTCCTTGAGCCTGTCACACAGGAACTTGAGGCCATTCAGCCCCTCATCGAGCCTGTTACACAGGAACAGGAGGAGGCCATTCAGCCCCATCTCGAGCCTGTTACACAGGAACATGAGGCCATTCAACACCTCCTCGAGCCTGTTACACAGGTGCAGGAGGATGCTATTCAGCCCCTCTTGCTCCTGTCACACAGGAACAGGAGGAGACCATTCAGCCCCATCTCGAGTCTGTTACTCAGGAACAGGAAAGGCCATTCAGGCCCTTCTCGAAAAAGGAACTAAAGGAGGCCATTCAGCCCCACTAGAGCCTGTTACACAACAGTAGTAGGCCATTCAGCCCTTCCTCGAATCCTTTACTCAGTAACTGGAGGAGGCCATTCAGCCCCTCATCGAGACTGTTACACAGGAACAAGAGGAGATCATTAACCTCCTTGAGCCTGTCACACAGGAACTGGAGGAGGCCATTCAGCCCCTCTAAAGACTGTTACACAGGAACAGGAGAAGGATATTCAGCCCCTCTTGAGCCTGTTACACAGGAGCAGGAGGAGCCCCTTTCAGCAATTCAAACCTATTATGCAGGAACAGGAGGAGACTATTCAGCCCCATCTCGAATCTGTTACACAGGAGCATGAGGCCATTCAGCTCCCCATGAGCCTGTTACGCAGCAATAGGAGCAGCCCATTCAACAACTCCTCGAGCCTGTTACACAGGAACAAGAGGAGGCTGTCACACAGGTGCAGGAGGAGGCTATTCATCTCCTCTTGAGCCTGTTACGCTGGAACAGGAGGAAACTATTCAGCCCCTCTTGCTCCTGTCAGACAGGAACAGGAGGGGCCATTCAGCCCCTCTTGAGCCTGTTGCACAGGTACAGGAGGAGCCCCTTTCAGCAATTCGAGCCTGTTACACAGGAACAGGAGGAGGCCATTCAGCCCCATCTCGAGCCTGTTGCTCAGGAACAGGTGGAGGCCATTCAGCCCCTCCTCCAGCCTGCTACAATGGAACTGGAGGTGGCCATTCAGCCCCTCCTCGAGTCCTTTACACAGTAAGTGGAGGTGGCCATTCAGACCCTCTAGAGCCTGTTACACTGTAACAGGAAGAGGACCTTCAGCCCCTCTTGAGCCTGTTAAAAAGGAACAGGAGGAGGCCATTCAGCCCCTCTTGAGCATCTTACAAAGAAATAGGAAGAGGCCATTCAGCCCCTTCTTAAGCCTGTCACACAGGAACAGGAGGAGGCCATTCAGCCAATCTAGAGCCTGTTAGAAAGTAACAGGAAGAGGCCATTCAGCCTCGCTTGAGCCTGTTACACAGGAACAGGAGAAGGCCATTCAGTCTCTTCTCAAGTCTGTTAAACAGAAACAGGCGACGGCCATTCAGCCCATCTAGAGCCAGTTAAAAAGGAACAGGAGGAAGCCATTCAGCCCAATCTCAAGTTTCTTACTGGAGGAGGTTACTTAGACCATCTTGTGCCTGTTACACAGTAACAGGAGGAGGCCATTCAGCCCCTTCTCGAGCCTGTTACACAGGAACAAGAGGAGGTCCTTTCAGCAATTCGAGCCTATTATGCAGGAACAGGAGAGACCATTCAGCCCCTCTTGAACCTGTCACACAGGAACAGCAGGAGACCATTCAGCCCTTCTCTAGCCTGTCACACAGGAATAGGAAGAGGCCATTCAGACCCTTCTTGAGAATGTTACACAGGAATTGGAGGAGGCCATTCAGCCCCTCTTGAGCCTGTTACAAAGGACCAGGAGGAGGCCATTCAGCCCCTCTTGAGCCTGATATACAGGAACTGGAGAGGGCCATTCAGCCCCTCCTCGAGCCTGTTACACAGTAACAGGAGGAGCCCCTTTCAGCAATTCGAGCCTATTATGCAGGAACAGGAGGAGGCCATTCAGCCCCTCTTGAACCTGTCACACAAGCACAGGAGGAGCCCATTGAACCCCTCCTCGAGCCTGTCACACAGGAACAGAAGGAGGCTATCCAATCCCTCTTGGACCTGTCACACAGGAACAGGAGGAGGCTATTCAGCCCATTTTGATCCTGTTACACAGGAACAGGAGGAAGCCATTCAGCCACTCTGGCTCCTGTCACACATGAACAGGAAAGGCCATTCAGCCCATCCTCGAGCCTGTTACACAGGAAATGGAGAAGGCCATTCAGCCCCTCTCAAGTCTGTTACACAGAAACAGGAGGAGGCCATTAAGCCCCTCTTGAGCCTGTTAAAAAGGAACCGGAGGAGGCCATTCAGCCCCTTCTTGAGCCTGTTACACAGGAACAGGAGGAGCCCCTTTCAGCAATTCGAGCCTATTATGCAGGAACAGGAGCTGGCCATTCAGCCCCTCCTCAAATCCTTTACACAGTAAGTGGAGGAGGCCATTCAGCCCCTCATCGAGCCTATTACACAGGAACAGGAGGAGCCCCTTTCAGCAATTCGAGCCTATTATGCAGGAACAGGAGGAGGACATTCAGCCCCTCTTGAGCCTGTCACACAGGAACAGGAGGAGGCCATTCTGCCCCTCTTGAACCTGTCACACAGGAACAGGAGGAGGCCATTCTGCCCCTCTTGAACCTGTCACACAGGAACAGGAGGAGGCCATTCTGCCCCATCTCGAGTCTTTTACACAGGAGCATGAGGCCATTCAGTTCCCCATGAGCCTGTCACACAGGAATAGGAGGAGGCGATTCAGCCCCTCTTGAACATGTCACACAGGAATAGGAGGAGGCCATTAAGCTCCTTGAGCCTGTCACACAGGAACATGAGGCCATTCAGCCCCTCATCGAGCCTGTTACACAGGAACAGGAGGAGACCATTCAGCCCTTCTCTAGCCTGTCACACAGGAATAGGAAGAGGCCATTCAGACACTTCTTGAGAACGTTACACAGGAACTGGAGGAGGCCATTTAGCCCCTCTTGAGCCTGTTACAAAGGATCAGGAGGAGGCCATTCAGCCCCTCTTGAGCCTGATATACAGGAACTGGAGAGGGCCATTCAGCCCCTCCTCGAGCCTGTTACATAGAAACAGGAGGAGGCCATTCAGCCCCATCTCGAGTCTGTTACTCAGGAACAGGAAAAGCCATTCAGGCCCTTCTCGAGCCTGTTAAACAGGAACTAAAGAAGGCCATTCAGCCCCTCCTCGAGCCTGTTACACAGGAACAGGAAGAGGCTATTCAGCCCCTCTTGAGCCTGTTACACAGGAACAGGAGGAGGCTATACAGCCGTTTTTGAGACTGTCCGACAGGAACAGGAGGAGCCCCTATCAGCAATTCGATCCGATTATGCAGGAACAGGAGGAGACCATTCAGCCCCATCTCAAGTCTTTTACACACAAGCATGAGGCCATTCAGCTCCCCATGAGCCTGTCAGACAGGAACAGGAAGAGGTTATTCAGCCCCTTCTTGAGAATGTTACACAGGAAGTGGAGGAGGCCATTCAGCCCCTCTTGAGCCAGTCACACAGGAACAGGTGGAGACCATTCAGCCCCCCTCAAGACTTTTACACAAGAACTGGAGGTGGCCATTCAGCCCCTCCTCGAATCCTTTACACAGTAAGAGGGGGAGGCCATTGAGCCCCTCTTGAAACTGTTACACCGGAACAGTAGGAGGCCATTCAGCCCCTCCTCAAGCCTGATACAAAGGAACAAAAGGAGGTCCTTAAGCTCCTTGAGCCTGTCACACAGGAACAGGAGGAGACTACTGAGCCCCTCTTCAGTCTGTTACACATGATGCCATTCAGCTGTTCTTGAGACTGTCAGACAGGAACAGGAGGAGCCCCTATCAGCAATTCGATCCGATTATGCAGGAACAGGAGGACACCATTCAGCCCCATCTCGAGCCTGTTACACACGAGCATGAGGCCATTCAGCTCCCCATGAGCCTGTCACAGAGGCACAGGAGGAGGCCATTCAACCCCTCTTGCACCTGTCACACAGGAACAGGAGGAGGCCATTCAGCCCTTCTCGAGCCTGTCCCGAGAATGTAACACTGGAACTGGAGGAGGCCGTTCATCCCCTCTTGAACCTGTCACACAGGAACAGGAGGAGGCCGTTCATCCCCTCTTGAGCCTGTCACACAGGAACAGGAGGAGACCATTCAGCCCCCTCTCAAGACTGTTACACAGGAACTGGAGGTGGCCATTCAGCCCCTCCTCGAATCCTTTACACAGTAACTGGAGGAGGCCATTCAGCCCCTCTTGAGACTGTTACAGACAGGAACAGGAAGAGGGCATTCAGTCCCTCTTGAGCCTGTCACACAGGAACATGAGAAGGCCATTCAGCCTCTCTTGAGCCTGTTGCACAAGAACTAGAGGAGGCTATTCAGATCCTCCTTGAACCTGTTACACAGGAACTGGAGGAGGACTTTCAGCCCCTCTTGAGCATGTTTCAAAGGAACAGGAAGATGTCATCAGCCCCTTCTTGAGCCAGTCACACAAGAACAGGAAGAGGCCATTCAGCCCCTCTTCGAGCCTGTCACACAGGAACGGAGGAGGCCATTCAGCCCCCTCTCAGGACTGTTACACAAGAACTGGAGGTGGCCATTCAGCCCCTCCTCGAGCCTGTTACACAGGAACAGGAGGAGGCCATTCAGCCCCTCCTCGAGCCTGTTACAAAGGAACAGGAGGGTATTCAGCCCCTCTTGAGTCTGTTACACAGGAACAGCAGGAGGCCATTCAGCCCCTCTTGAGCTGTCACAGACAGGAACAGGAAGAGGCCATTCAGCCCCTCTTGAGCCTCTAACACAGGAACAGGAGGAGAACATTCAGCCCCATCTCGAGTCTTTTACACAGGAGCATGAGTCCATTCAGCCCTTCTAGAGCCTGTCACACAGGAACAGGAGGAGGCCATTCAGACCCTCTTGAACATGTCCCGCAGGAACAGCAGGAGTCCATTCAGCCCTTCTAGAGCCTGTCACACAGTTACAGGAGGAGGCTATTCAGCCCCACTTGAACCTGTCACACAGGAACAAGTGGAGGCCATTCAGCCCCTCTTGAACCTGTCACACAGGAAGAGGAGGAGGCCATTCAGCCCCTTCTCGAGCCTGTTACATAGGAACTAGAGGAGGCCATTAAGCTCTTTGACCCTGTCACTCAGGAACAGGAGGATTTTATTCAGCCCCTCTAGAGCCTGTTACACAGGAACTGGAGGTGGCCATTCAGCCCCTCTTGAACATGTCCCACAGGAACAGGAGGAGGCCATTCAGCCCCTCTTGAGCCTGTTACACAGGAACAGGAGGAGGCCATTCAGCCCCTCTTGAGCCTGTTGCAGAGGAACAGGAAGATGCCATTCAGCCATTCTTGAGACTGTCAGGCAGGATCAGGAGGAGCCCCTTTAGCACTTCGAGCCGATTATGCAGGAACAGGAGGAGAACATTTAGCCCCATCTCGAGTCTGTTACACAGGAGCAGGAGGAGGCCATTCAGCCCCTCTTGAACATGTCCCACAGGAACAGGAGGAGTCCATTCAGCCCTTCTAGAGCCTGTCACACAGGAACAGGAGGAGGCCATTCAGCCCCTCTTGAACATGTCCCACAGGAACAGCAGGAGGCCATTCAGACCCCTCGTGTGCCTGTCATACAGGAACAGGAAGAGACCATTCAGCCCTTATCGAGCCTGTTACACAGGAACTAGAGGAGGCCTTTCAGCCCCTCTTGAACCTGTCACACAGGAACTAGAGGAAGCCATTCAACCCCTTCTCGAGCCTGTTACATAGGAACTAGAGGAGGCCATTAAGCTCCTTGACCCTATCACCCAGGAGCAGGAGGATTTTATTCAGCCCCTCTAGAGCCTGTTACACAGGAACTGGAGGTGGCCATTCAGCCCCCCTCGAGTCTGCTACGCCGAAAGAGGAGGTGGCCATTCAGCCCCTCCTCGAATCCTTTACACTGTAAGTGGAGGAGGCCACTGAGCCCCTCTTGAGCCTGTTACACCGGAACAGGAGGAGACCATTCAGCCCCTCCTCGAGCCTATTCCAAAGGAAAAAGAGGACGCCATTCAGCCCCTCTTGAGCCTGTCACACTGGAACAGGAAGAGGCCATTCAGCCACCCTAGAGCCTCTTAGACAGTAACAGGAAGAGGCCATTCAGCCTCGCTTGAGTGTGTTACACGGGAAGTGGAGGAGGCCATTCAGCCCCTTTAGAACCTGTTAGATAGGAACAGGAGGAGGCCATTCAGCCAACATTCAAGTTTGTTACACATAAACAGGAGGAGGGTATTCAGCCACTCATGAGCCTGTTAAACAGTAACAGGAAGAGGCCATTCAGCCTCTCTTGAACCTGTCACTCAGTAACAGGAAGAGGCCATTCCGCCTCTCTTGAGCCTTTTACACAGGAAATGGAGGAGGCCATTCAGCCCCTCTTGAGCCAGGTAAAAAGGAATAGGAGATGGCCATTCAGCCCCTTCTCAAGTCTGTCACACAGGAACAGGAGGAGCCCATTCAGCCCGTCTTGAGCCTGTTACACAGGAACTAGAGGAGGCCATTAAGCTCCTTGACCCTGTCACCCAGGAACAGGAGGATTTTATGCAGCCCCTCTAGAGCCTGTTACACAAGAATAGTAGTAGGCCCTTCAGCCCCTCCTCGAATCCTTTACACAGTAAGTGGAGGAGGCCATTCAGCCCCCCTCGAGTCTGTTACTCCGGAACAGGAGGTGGCCATTCAGCCCCTCCTCGAATCCTTTACACAGTAAGTGGAGGAGGCCATTCAGCCCCTCTTAATCCTGTTACACTGGAACAGGAGGAGGCTATTCAGCCCCTCTTGAACCTGTTACACTGGAACAGGAGGAGGCTATTCAGCCCCTCTTAATCCTGTTACACTGGAACAGGTGGAGGCTATTCAGCCCCTCTTAATCCTGTTACACTGGAACAGGAGGAGGCTATTCAGCCCCTCTTAATCCTGTTACACTGGAACAGGAGGAGGCTATTCAGCCCCTCTTGAGCCTGTTACACAGGAACAGGAGGAGGCCATTCAGCCGTTCCTGAGACTATCAGACAAAAACAGGTGAAGCCCATTTCAGCAATTCGATCCAATTATCCAGGAACAGGAGGAGACCATTCAGCCCCATCTCGAGTCTTTTACACAGGAACAGCAGGAGTCCATTCAGCCCCTCTTGAGCCTGTTACACAGGAACTCGAGGAGGCCATTCAGCCCCTCTCGAGCCTGTTACACAGGAACTAGAGGAGGCCTTTCAGCCCCTCTTGAACCTGTCACACAGGAACAGGAGGAGGCCATTCAGCCCCTCTTGAACTTGTCACACAGAAACAGGAGGACACCATTCAACACCTCATCGAGCCTGTTACACAGGAACAAGAGGTGGTCATTAAGTTCCTTGAGCCTGTCACACAGGAACAGGAGGAGTCAAATCAGCCCCATCTCGAGTCTGTTACACATGAACAGGAGGAGCCCCTTTCAGCAATTCAAGACTATTATGCAGGAACAGGAGGAGACCATTCAGCCCCCTCTCAAGACTGTTACACAGGAACAGGTGGAGGCCATTCAGCCCCTCCTCGAAACTGTTACACTGGAACTGGAGGTGGCCATTCAGTCCCTCCTCAAGTCCTTTACACAGTAAGTGGAGGTGGCCATTCAGACCCTCTAGAGCCTGTTACACTGTAACAGGAAGAGGACATTCAGCCCCTCTTGAGCCTGTTAAAAAGGAACAGGAGGAGGCCATTCAGCCCCTCTTGAGACTGTTACGCAGGAACAGGAGGAGGCCATTCAGCCCCATCTCGAGTCTGTTAGACAGGAGCAGGAGGAGGCCATTCAGCCCCTCTTGAACCTGTCACACAGGAAAAGCGGGGGGCCATTCAGCCTCTTTTGAGCCTCTCACACAGGAACAGGAGGAGCCCATTCAACCACTCTAGAACCTGTTACGCACTAACCGGAACAGGCCATTCAGCCTCACTTGAGCCTGTTACACAGGAACTGGAGGAGGCCATTCAGCCCCTCTTGAGCCTGTTAAAAAGGAATAGGAGATGGCCATTCAGCCACTTCTCAAGCCTGTTACTCAGGAACAGGAACGGCCATCCAGGCCCTTCTCAAGCCTGTTAAACAGGAACTAAAGGAGGCCATTCAGCCCTTCTTGAACCTGTTACACAGGAACAGGAGGAGGTCAATCAGCCCCTCTTAAGCCAGTCACACAGGAACTGGAGGAGAGTATTCAGCCCCTCTTGAGGCTGTTACACAGGAACTGGAGGAGGTCTTTCAGCCTGTCTCGAGTCTATTACGCCGGAACAGGACGAGGTCAATCAGCCCATCCTCGAGTCCTTTACACAGGAATTGAAAGAGGCTATTCAGTACCTCTTGAGCCTGTTACACCGGCACAGGAGGAGGCCATTTAGCCCCTCCTCCAGCCTGTTACACAGTAACAGGAGGTGGCAATTCAGCCACTTTTGAGCCTGTTACACAGGAACAGGAGGAGCCCCTTTCAGCAATTCGAGCCTATTATGCAGGAACAGGAGGAGACCATTCAGCCCCATCTCGAGTCTGTTACACAGGAGCAGGAGGAGGCCATTCAGCCCCTATTGAGCATGCTACAAAGGAACAGGAGGAGGCCATTCAGCCCTTCTTGTGCCTGTTAAACAGGAACAGGAGGAGGCTATTCAGCCCCTCAAGAGCCTGTTACACACTAACAGGAAGAGGCCATTCAGCCCCTCTTGAACCTGTCACACACGAACTGGAGGAGGTTATTCAGCCTGTCTTGAGCCTGTTACACAGGAACAGGAGGAGGCCATTCAGCCCCTCTAGAGCCTGTTACACAGGAAGAGAAGGCGGCCGTTAAGCTCCTTGAGCTTGTCAGAGAGGAACAAGAGGAGGTCATTCAGCCACGTCTCAAGTCTGTTACACAGTAAGTGGAGGAGGCCATTCAGCCCCTCTTCAACCTGTCACACAGGAACAGGAGGAGGCCATTCAGCCACATCTCGAGTCTGTTACACAGTAAGTGGAGGAGGCCATTCAGCCCCTCTTCAACCTGTCACACAGGAACTGGAGGAGGCCATTCAGTCCCATCTCGACTCTGTTACAGACGAACTGGAGGAGGTTATTCAGCCTGTCTTGAGCCTGTCACACAGGAACAGGAGGAGTACATTCAGCCTACCTCGAGTTTGTTACACAGGAACTAGAGGAGGCCAATTAGCCCCTCTTGAGCCTGTCACACAGGAACAGAAGGAGGCCATTCAGCCCCTCCTCGAGCCTGTTACACAGGAACTAGAGGAGGCCAATTAGCCTCTCTTGAGCCTGTCACACAGGAACAGAAGGAGGTCATTCAGCCCCTCCTCGAGCTTGTTACACAGGAACTGGAGGAGGTTATTCAGCCCCTTCTCGCGCCTGTTACACAGGGACAAGAGGAGGCCATTAAGCTCCTTCAGCCTGCCACACAGGAAGAGAAGGAGGCCATTCAGCCCCTCTAGAGCCTGTTACACAGTAACAGGAGGAGGCCATTCAGCCCCTCTTGAGACTGTCACACAGTAATAGGAGGAGCACCTTTCAGCACTTCAAGCCTATTCTGCAGGAACAAGAGTGGACTATTCAGCCCCATCTCGAGTCTGTTACACAGGAGCATGAGGCCATTCAGCTCCCCTTGAGCCTGTCACACAGGCACAGGAAGATGCCATTCAGCCCCTTCTTGAACCTGTTACACAGAAACTGGAGGAGGTCAATCAGCCCCTCTTGAGCCAGTCACACAGGAACAGGAGGAGGCCATTCAGCCCCTCCTCACTTCCTTTATACAGGAAGTGGAGGAGGCCATTCAGCCCCTCATCGAGCCTGTTACACAGAAACAGGGGGAGGGTTTTCAGCCCGCTTGAGCCTGTCACACAGGAACAGGAGGAGGCCATTCAGCCCCTCCCAAGTCTGTTACACAGAAACAGGAGAGGCCATTCATCCCCTCTTGAGCATGTTACAAAGGAACAGGAGGAGGCCATTTAGCCCCTCTTGAGCCTGTTAAACAGGAACTGGAAGAGGCTCTGCAGCCTCTCTTGAGCCTGTTACACAGTAACAGGAGGAGGCCATTCAGCCCCTCTTGAGCATGTTACAAAGGAACAGGAAGAGGCCATTCAGCCCCTTCTTGAGCCAGTCACACAGGAACAGGAGGAGGCCATTCAGCCCCTCCTCACGTCCTTTACACAGGAAGTGGAGGAGGCCATTCAGCCACTCTTCGAGCCTGTTACACAGAAACAGTGGGAGGGTTTTCAGCCCTCTTGAGCCTGTCACACAGGAACAGGAGGAGGCCATTCAGCCCCTCCCAAGTCTATTACACAGAAACAGGAGGAGGCCATTCATCCCCTCTTGAGCATGTTACAAAGGAACAGGAGGAGGCCATTTAGCCCCTCTTGAGCCTGTTAAACAGGAACTGGAAGAGGCTCTGCAGCCTCTCTTGAGCCTGTTACATAGTAACAGGAGGAGGCCATTCAGCCCCTCTTGAGCATGTTACAAAGGAACAGGAGGAGGCCATTCATCCCCATCTCGAGTCCGTTACTCAGGAACAGGAAGAGGCCATTCAGCCTCTCTTGAGTCTGTTACACAGGAACTGGAGGAGGCCATTCAGCCCCTCTTGATCATGTTACAAAGGAACAGGAAGAGGCCATTCAGCCCCTTCTTGAGCCTGTCACACAGGAACAGGAGGAGGCCATTCAGCCCCTCTTGAGCCTGTTAAACAGGAACTGGAGGTGGCCATTCAGCCTCCTCTTGAGTCTGTAACGCAGGAACTGGAGGAGGCCATTCAGCCCCTTTTGAGACTGTTAAAATGGAACAGGAAAGGCCATTCAGCCCCTTCTCGAGTCTGTTACACAGGATCTGGAGGAGGCCATTCAGCCCCTCTAGGGCCTGTTACAAAGGAATAGGAGGAGGCCATTCAGCCATCCCTGAGCCTGTTACAAAGGAACAGAAGGAGGCCAATTCAACCCCTCCTCAAGTCTGTTACACACGAACTGGAGGAGGTTATTCAGCCCCATCTCGAGTCTGTAACACAGGAGCATGAGGTCATTCCGCCTCTCTTGAGCCTGTCACACCGGAACAGGAGGAGGCCATTCAGCCCCTTCGAACCTGTTACACAGGGTCAGGATAGCGCCTTGCTGCCCATTCAGTCAGATCCTGGCTGATTCATATCACTTCCCCATTTTGACTCCATGTCCCTTAACTCGCAAAAATCTATCTTGAAATTTCCAATTGACCCCCTCCTCCCCTTGACAGTTATTTCTGGGGTGGGGGAGAGAGTTCCAGATTCCCGCTCCCCTGTGTGTGTGTGTCTGTGTGTGTGTGTGTCTGTGTGTGTGTGTGTGTCTGTGTGTGTGTGTCTGTGTGTGTGTGTGTCTGTGTGTGTGTGTGTGTGTGTGTCTCTGTGTGTGTGTGTGTGTGTGTGAGAGTGTGTGTGTGTGTCTGTGTGTGTGTGTGTGTGTGTGTCTCTGTGTGTGTGTGTGTGTGTGTGAGAGTGTGTGTGTGTGTCTGTGTGTGTGTGTGTGTGTCTGTGTGTGTGTGTGTGTGTGTGTCTCTGTGTGTGTGTGTGTGTGTGAGTGTGTGTGTGTGTCTGTGTGTGTGTGTGTGTGTCTGTGTGTGTGTGTGTCTGTGTGTGTGTGTGTGTGTGTGTCTCTGTGTGTGTGTGTGTGTGTGTGAGAGTGTGTGTGTGTGTCTGTGTGTGTGTGTGTGTGTCTGTGTGTGTGTGTGTCTGTGTGTGTGTGTGTGTGTGTGTCTCTGTGTGTGTGTGTGTGTGTGTGAGAGTGTGTGTGTGTGTCTGTGTGTGTGTGTGAGAGTGTGTGTGTCTGTGTGTGTGTCTGTGTGTGTGTGTGTTTGTGTGTGTCTGTGTGTGTGTGTGTGTGTGTGTGTGTGTGTGTTTGTGTGTGTCTGTGTCTGTGTGTGTGTGTGTGTGTGTGTGTGTGTGTGTGTGTGTAAGTGCTTCCTGACATCACCCCTGAATGGGCCTGGCTCCAATTTTAAGCTTCTGCCCCCCCTTGTTCTGGACTCCCCACCCCCACCAGAGGAAACAGTTTCTCTCTATCGACCCCCATTGAATCCTTTAATCATCTTAAACCCCTCGATTCGATCCCCCCTTAATCTTCCACACTCGAGGGAATAAAAGCAACTTGTCATTTGAAAAGGAATAATTTTGCTTTTCTCTCTCGTAGAGCCTTATAAACAGAAGGAGTCCATTCAGCCCATCCGGCCTGTGCCAGCTCTTTGAAAGAGCTACCCAATTAGTCCCGCTCCTCCCAGCACATACCCCCGCATGTGTGTCAAGTACATATAGACCTCTGAAGAGCAACTCCCACAGGAGGGGATTAGACATGATTGTGATGCTTCATCAGGTTGAATAGACCGCCCGCCCTTGAGGTTCAGTTTCGCGGGTGAGGAATGGCTACTTCCGGGGTAGAGCTGGAATCTGCGCAGGCCTGAACCCCATCCACGGGGTCGTTACCTTCGAGAGAGTCAGACGGAGGGAGGGGAGGGGTTGGAGGGTTGAGGGTGAGCTGACGAGTGGATGCCATAAAATTAAAGTCATTCATTCCCGGGATGTGGGCTTCGCTGGCTGGGCCCAGCATTTATTGCCCATCCCTAATTGCCCCTTGAGAAGGGGTGAGCTGCCTTCTTGAGCCGCTGCAGTCCCTGTGGTGTAGGTACACCCACCGTGCTGTTAGGGAGGGAGTTCCAGGATTTGGACCCAGCGACAGTGAAGGAACGGCCGATATATTTCCAATTCAGGATGGTGAGGGGCTCGGAGGGGAACTTCCAGGTGGTGGTGTTCCCCATGTGTCTGCTGCCCTTGTCCTTCTAGATGGTAGTGGTCGTGGGTTTGGAAGGTGCTGTCTAAGGAGCCTTGGTGAGTTGCTGCAGTGCATCTTGTAGACGGTACACACACTGCTGCTACTGTGCGTCGGTGGTGGAGGGAGTGAATGTTTGTGGATGTGGTGCCGATCAAGCGGGGCTGCTTTGTCCTGGATGGTGTCGAGTTTCTTGAGTGTTGTGGGAGCTGCACTCAATCCAGGCAAGTGGGGAGTATTCCATCCCACTCCTGACTTGTGCCTTGTAGATGGTGGACAGGCTTTGGGGAGTCAGGAGGTGAGTTACTCACTGCAGGATTCCCAGCCTCTGACCTGCTCTTGTAGCCACAGTATTTATATGGCTGGTCCAGTTCAGTTTCTGGTCAATGGTAACCCCCAGGATGTTGATAGTGGGGGATTCAGTGATGGTAATGCCATTGAATGTCAAGGGGCAATGGTTAGATTCTCTCTTGTTGGAGATGGTCATTGCCTGGCACTTGTGTGGTGTGAATGTTACTTGTCACTGGCAGCCCTGAGCCTGGATATTGTCCAGGTCTTGCTGTGCTCTGGATACTGGACTGGAAGGTTGAGATGTGGGCTAGCATTGACAGCCATTCAGCCTCCGCCCCACCCTCCTCCCCCAACTTTCTGCTGGTGCTGGTGCTCCGTCTCTCACCGCCAGCATTCCCACTCCAGTGGGGTGAATGGCCAGCCCCCAACCCTCCCCCCCACTCCCCTGATCGGCACTGGGTTGTGGCAGGTGAATGTTCCGCGAGCGTCAGGAACCTCCAGCCATGTCCGCAAGAGGGGGACGAGTTCCGGTCGGAACTGGGAGGAAGGTGAACGTTATCCAGCAGGAAGTGGGGGAGAGAGAACAAATTCCAGCAGGAACTGGGGGAGGGGAGGGTAACGTTCCAGCAGGAATTTGGGGGATGGGATCAATATCCAGCAGGAAGTTGGGGGGGAGGGGGAGACAAATTCCAGCAGGAATTTGGGAGATGGGATCAATATCCAGCAGGAAGTGGGGGAGGGGGGAGTCAAATTCCAGCAGGAATTGTGGGGGAGGAGGAGACAAATTCCAGCAGGAATTGTGGGGGAGGGGGGAGACAAATTCCAGCAGGAATTGTGGGGGAGGGGGGAGACAAATTCCAGCAGGAATTGTGGGGGAGGGGGGAGACAAATTCCAGCAGGAATTGTGGGGGAGGGGGAGACAAATTCTAGCAGGAATTGTGGGGGAGGGGGGAGACAAATTCCAGCAGGAATTGTGGGGGAGGGGGGAGACAAATTCCAGCAGGAATTGGGGGGGAGGGGGAGACAAATTCCAACAGGAATTGGGGGAGGGGAAGGGGGGGGGGGAGACAAAATCCAGCAGGAATTGTGGGGGAGGGGGGAGACAAATTCCAGCAGGAATTAGGGGAAGGGGGGAGACAAATTCCAGCAGGAATTAGGGGAAGGGGGGAGACAAATTCCAGCAGGAACTGGGGGGGAGGGGGGAATTAAAGAAAAAATTTGCCCCTCCCTCAGGCTTAGTGCTCCAGGAGGTGATGGTGGCTCAGAGCAGAACTATCCAATCCTCGGTTGGGAAGAAGGGTTAAGTTGCAGAGCTGCCTCGCAATGCTTGGGAGGAAATGAAGGATCCCAGGTTTAAGGACACTGATAGGCACAGGAAGGAACTGAGGCCCGAAGCCTGATATAAACAGCCACAGGAGTGGCGGCTATCACACTGAGCCAGCTAAAGGCAGCAGCTCAAGGAATTGAGATGAATCTTTGACAAGTGCTTAGTGTTAGACGGTGACATGTTGTACGGGGGGGGCTGGTGGGGAGCGGTCAGACAGACCTGCGTTTATCTAGCGCCTTGCACCGCCTCAGGCTGGCGCAGCCAATGAAGGACATTTTATTCATGGAAGCCTGGTGGTGTAGCCCGTTTGCACGAGTGGGTTCGAGTCCACTCTTCAGAGACTCGAGCTCTGTAATCCAGGCCGACGCTCCCGGTGCCAGTGTAGAAGGAGCACCGCGCTGTCGGAGGGTCAGTGCTGAGGGAGTGCTGCACTGTCGGAGGGTCAGTACTGAGGGATCGCCGCACTGTCGGAGGGTCAGTACTGAGGGAGCGCCGCACTGTCAGAGGGTCAGTAATGTGGGAGTGCCGCACTGTCGAAGGGTCAGTACGGAGGGAGTGCAGCACTGTCAGAGGGTCAGTACTGAGGGAGTGCCGCACTGTCAGAGGGTCAGTACTGAGGGATCACCGCACTGTCAGAGGGTCAGTACTGAGGGAGTGCCGCACTGTCAGGGGGTCAGTACTGAGCGAGTGCCGCACTATCGGAAGGTCAGTACTGAGGGAGTGCAGCACTGTCAGAGGGTCAGTACTGAGGGATCGCCGCACTGTCGGAGGGTCAGTACTGAGGGAGTGCTGCGCTGTTGGAGGGTCAGTACTGAGGGAGGGCCGCACTGTCGGAGGGTCGGTACTGAGGGAGCGCCGCACTGTCAGAGGATCAGTACTGAGGGAGTGCTGCACTGTCGGAGGGTCAGTACTGAGGGAGTGCTGCACTGTCGGAGGGTCAGTACTGAGGGAGTGCTGCACTGTCGGAGGGTCAGTACTGAGAGAGTGCAGCACTGTCAGAGGGTCAGTACTGAGGGATTACCGCACTGTCAGAGGGTCAGTACTGAGGGAGTGCCGCACTGTCCGAGGTGCCGTGTTTCAGGATGAGATGTCACTACGAGGCTCCTGTCTCCCCCCTCGGGTGATTGTAAGAGACCCAACAGCCGCTGTTGGAAGAGGAGCAGCTGGGGGGGGGGTGCGGGTGGGTGCTGAGCTCTCCCTCTTGTCCTGGGGCCCAATATTTACCCCTTAACCAACACCACCAAAGAGAAACAGACGGACCTGGCTGATGATCATTTAGCTGTTTGTGGGATCTTGCTGTGCACAAGTTGGCTGGCCCCTTCCCCCACCCCCCCTGACAACAGGGGCCACCTTGAAAATGAAAAGGACCTCATTGGCTGGGAAGCGCTTTGGGACGTCCTGCGGTGGGGTTAGGCGCTAGAGAAATGCGGGTCAGTCTTTTCTCACTTCCGATTGGACCACTGGTGGTCTGACCAACCCCCCCCCCCCCCCACCCCCGTCGACAGGAGTGACCTCACCGCGGAACATGCAAATGACGGAATGTTGACCTTTTTGCAACGTTCGGTGGGGGGGGGGGGGGGGGGGGGAGGGGGTGCCATTGTGACATGGTCAGCTCCTTTTGTCCAATCAGGGCTGGTGGAAGGTGTCACATGTTCAGCAGCTCCATTGTGATGTCATCGTGGGGGGGCGGGGTTGTTGTGGGTGAGGTTGGGGGCATCACCGGTGCCAGTGGGTGGGGGGGGGTGGGGGTGGGGAGGTGTGGGGGAGGGGGAGGGGGTAGTAGGGGTGGCTGGTGGGGAGTGGGGGAGGGTCCCAGTCAGATGATGCTGGCCGGGAGCGGTGGTGATTGGCTGCGGCTTCTGCTCGGAGGAGGTTGGCGTCCAGTGCTCGTGTGGACAGGCGAGGGGGAAGGGTCACAGCGCCCGGCGCCGGGCACCGTCGAGGGTCACATGAGGGGTGGGGACGAGGAGGTGAATCACCAGGAGAAGGTAATGCCCCCAAGAGCAGGTAACAACAGAATGGAGAGCTGAATGAGGAGGGGGGGGGGCATCTTGGCAAACTGAGGGTGGAGGGAGGTGTGCTGGGGGGGGGGTGCACAGGGGATAGTCGTGGGGGGCAAAGTTTCCCTGTGGGCATCGGTGGGGGTGGGGGTGTGGGGGGCGAACGCCTGCCACACTTCGGAACCCGGCACCCAGCTTCCTGCCCTTTGCGTAATGGCCGCCAATGGTCAGCGAGAGGCACCGCGCGGAAACGTTTGGGGTTCGGGTGGCGCAGGGGATCGGTGGGACGGGTGCCACTGCGGGGAGGGCGGTGGTGGGTGGGGGGGGGGTGGTGGGTGAGGGGGAATCACCGAGGCATAACGTTTGGGGTGTCCCTCGAGGGAATCGGCCGTTGGGTACAGGACCAATGGCGCGGGGGTGGGCGAGCATGAGGCGAGTCCTGCCTGGTGAGGGGGTGAGGAGAGGGGGGAAGAGGGTTTATCAAAGACCACCCTTCGTCCCACCGACAGACGGTGGAATCATGGGGATGACGCCGCACAGGGGGAGGCCATTTGGCCCATCCTGCTTGAGCCGGCTCCTTGAAAGGTCTATCCAATAGGTCCCACTCCAAGCCCACACCATCTCTTTCCCCCCATAGCCCATAATATCTCCCCTTCCAGTATTTATCCGATTCCACCCTCCACTTTTGAAAGTTCCTATTGAATCTGCTTCCACCGCCCTTTCAGGCAGCGCCTTCCAGATTACAACAACTCACTGTGTAAATAAAAACAAAATCTCCTCATCTCCCCCTCTGGTTCCCTTCCCGATTCTCTTCAATCTGTGTCCCCTCTGGTTACCGACCCTCCTGTTAGTGAGCCCCTGACTTACCCAATCGAAGCCCCATCGTGGTTTTATAACTAGTTGCTCATTTTGATGTTTTGTTTCCCCACAGTGGCCATGGAAACGACTTGGATTGGAAAGGCCTTGACTGTGTTAGGCCTCATTGCCGTTGTACAGGCCTCACCCAACAAGCGGGCACCACAGGCCTCTCTCGTCAAGGCCTTGGCCCTGGATGAGGAGCCCTGGAACGTTCCCTACCTCCCCAGCTCCCTCAGGCCCATCAACTACGAGGTGCAGCTGTGGCCTTGGCTGTTCCGGGAGAGCTCCTCGGGGCTCTACCTCTTCCACGGGCGGTCCATTGTCACCTTCGAGTGTCTGGAGACGACCGACGTCATCATCATCCACAGCAGGATGCTCAACTACACCGAGCCGATGAGGGTCTCCAGGGAAGACAACTCAACCATCGGTGTGAAAAGCTACTGGGAGGAGATGGCCAATGAATACTTGGTGCTGCTCCTCGGCAGCCCCCTCTGGAGGGGCAAGGTGTACAGGTTGCAGACAGCCTTCCGGGGGGAGCTGACAGATGAGCTGCAGGGGCTGTACAGATCCGACTATGAGGAAGATGGCACGACAAAGTAAGCGGGCAGAATTCCCGGGGCCAGTGGTTCAAAAGGGACCAAGCACAGGCGGCGATTGGTCCATTAGATCCGAACGATCAGAGTTCCCGTTCACTCCCGGCCCCGCGCTTGCTGTTCGACATAGGCCCTGGGTCTGTTTGTAAAATTACCATCACATTTTTAAATCCCGCACATGCCTACTTCTATCTGTAACCTCCTCCAGCCCCTACACCCCTCCCTATCTCTGTAACCTCCTCCAGCCCCTACACCCCTCCCTATCTCTGTAACCTCCTCCAGACCCTACACCCCTCCCTATCTCTGTAACCTCCTCCAGCCCCTACACCCCTCCCTATCTCTGTAACCTCCTCCAGCCCCTACACCCCTCCCTATCTCTGTAACCTCCTCCAGCCCCTACACCACTCCCTATCTCTGTAACCTCCTCCAGCCCCTACACCCCTCCCTATCTCTGTAACCTCCTCCAGCCCCTACACCCCTCCCTATCTCTGTAACCTCCTCCTGCCCCTACACCCCTCCCTATCTCTGTAACCACCTTCAGCCACTACACCCCTCCCTATCCCTGTAACCTCCTACAGCCCCTACACCCCTCCCTATCTCTGTAACCTCCTCCAGTCCCTACACCCCTCCCTATCCCTGTAACGTCCTCCAGCCCCTACACCCCCTCCCTATCTCTGTAACCTCCTCCAGCCCCTACAACCCTCCCCATCTCTGTAACCTCCTCCAGCCCCTACACCCCCTCCCTATCTCTGTAACCTCCTCCAGCCCCTACGCCCCTCCCTATCTCTGTAACCTCCTCCAGCCCCTACACCCCTCTCTATCTCTGTAACCTCCTCCAGCCCCTACACCCCTCCCTATCTCTGTAACCTCCTCCAGCCCCTACACCCCTCCCTATCTCTGTAACCTCCTCCAGCCCCTTCCCCCCTCCCTATCTCTGTCACCTACTCCAACCCTCAGAACCCTCCATATCTCTCAAAGAATCATCGAGGTCTACAGCACAGAAAAAGGCCCTTCAGCCCATCGAGTCTGCACTGGTCAAACAAGTACCTAACTATTCTAATCCCATTTTCCAGCACTAGGCCCATAGCCTTGTATGCCATGGCATCGCAAGTGCACATCCAAATACTTCTTAAACGTTATGAGGATTTCTGTTTCTACCACCCTTTCAGGCAATGAGTTCCAGACTCCCACCACCCTCTGGGTGAAAAAATTCTTCCTCACATCCCCTCTAAACCTTCTGCCCCTTACCTTAAATCTCTGCCCCCTGGTTATTGATCCCTCAGCCAAGGGGAAAAGTTCCTTCCTGTCTACCCTATCTATGCCCCTCATAATTTTACACACCTCAATCATGTCCCCCCTCAATCTCCTCTGCTCCAGGAAAAATAACTCCAGTCTATCCAATCTCTCCTCATAACTAAAACTCTCCAGTCCAGGCAACATCCTGGTAAATCTCCTCTGCACTCTCTCTAATGTAATCACATCCTTCCTATAATGCGGATTCCAGAACTGCACACAATACTCTAGCTGTGGCCTAACCAACGTTTTATACAGTTCCAGCATAACCTCCTTGATCTTATATTCTATGCCTCAGCTAATAAAGGCAAGTATCCCATATGCCTTCTTAACCACCTTATCTACCTGTCCGGCTACCTTAAGGGACCGGTGGACATGCACACCAAAGTCCCTCTGATCCTCAGTGCTTCCCAGGGTCCTACCATTCATTGTGTATTCCTGTGCCTTGTTTGTCCTGCCCAAGTGCATCACCTCACACTTATCCAGATTCAATTCTATTTGCCACTGATCAGCCCATCTGACCAGCCCGTCTATATCCTCCTGTAATCTAAGGCTATCCTCCTCACTATTTACCACCCCATCAATTTTCGTGTCATCCGCAAACTTACTGATCAACTCTCCTACATTCAAGTTTAAATCGTTTATAAATACCACAAACAGCAAGGGACCCAACACGGATCCCTGTGGAACCCCACTGGACAGAGGCATCCAGTCACAAAAACACTCCTCGACCATCACCCTCTGCTTCTTGCCACTCAGCCAATTCTGGATCCAATTTGCCAAATTGCCTTGGATCCCATGGGCTCTTACCTTCATTATCAGTCTCCCATATGGGACCTTATCAAAAGCCTTGCTGAAGTCCAAGTAGACTACATCAAATGCATTACCCTCATCTACACACCTGGTCACCTCTTTGCAAAATTCAATCAAATTGGTCAGACATGACCTCCCCTTAACAAAACCATGCTGACTGTCCTTGATTAATCCCTGCCTCTCCAAGTGTAGATTAATTCTGTCCCTCAGAATTGCTTCCATTAGTTTCCCCACCACTGAGGTTAGACTGACTGGCCTGTAGTTCTCTGGTTTATCCCTTCCTCCCTTCTTGAATAACGGTACCACATTGGCTGTCCTCCAGTCCTCTGGCACCTCTCCTGTGGCCAGAGAGATATTGAAAATTATTGCCAATGCTCCTGCTATCTCCTCCCTTGCCTCACTCAACAGCCTGGGATACATTTCATCCAGGCCTGGAGATTTATCTACTTTTAAGCCTGCCAGACCACTTAGAACCTCCTCCCTTTCTATGCTAATTTCTTCAATTACATCACAGTCCTTCTGCCTGATTTCCAGACCCACGTTGTCCCTCTCACTTGTGAACAGCTACACAAAGTATTCATTTAGAACCCTACTTACCTCTTCCGGCTCTACACACAAACTACCACTATGGTTCTTAATGGGCCCTAACTCTTTCCCTAGTTATCCTCTTACACTTAATGTACTTGGAAAATAACTTTGGATTTTCCTTTATTTTACCTGCCAATGTTTTTTCATGCCCCCTTTTTACTCTACTAATTTCCTTTTTAAGCCTCCCCACCCCCCACCACCCCCCACTACACATTCTATACTCCTCTAGGGCTTCTGCTGTTTTGAGTCCTCAGTATCTGCCATAAGCCTCCCTTTTTCTCTTTATCCAATCCTGTATATCATTCGACATCCAGGGTTCCCTGGATTTGTTGGTCCCACCCTTTGTCTTTACTGGAATATGTTGGCCCTGTACTCTCTCTATTTCCTTCTTGAATGAGTCCCACTGCTCTGATGCAGATTTACCTAAAAGTAGCTGCTCCCAGTCCACTCTGGACAAATCATATCGGATCTTATTAAAATTGGCTTTCTCCCAATTTAGAACTCTGATTCCTGGACCCATCCTTGTCCTTTTCCATAACAACGTTGAATCTAACGGAGTTATGATCACTATCTGCAAAATGATCCCCCACTGATACCTCTACCACTTGTTCAGCTTCATTCCCTAAAATTAAGTCCAGGACCAACCCCCTCTCTTGTAGGGCCTGTTACATATTGGCTTAAAAAGCTCTTATTTTAAGAATTCCACTCCCTCGAAACCTATCAAACTATGACGAACCCAGTTAATGTTAGGGAAGTTGAAATCCCCCACTATTACTAGCCTATTATTTTTACATTTCTCTGAAATTTGCCTACATGTCTGCTCTTCTATTTCCCTGACTGTTTTAGGGCCTATAGTACACTCGCAGCAATGTGATTACTCCTTTTTTGTTTTTCAGTTCTAACCATATGGCTTCATTGGAGGAGCCTTCTATGATGTCATCCCTCCTTACCGCTGTAATTGATTCCTTGATCAATATTGTGATACCCCTCCTCTTTTACCTCCTTCCCTGTCTCGCCTGAAGACCCTAACTCCTGGAATATTGAGCTGCCAATCCTGCCCCTCTCTCAACCATGTCTCTGTGACAGCAATGACATCACACTTCCATGTGTTAATTTGTGCCCTCAACTCATCTGCCTTATTTGTCAGACTCCTTGCAGTAAAATAAATACCATCCAATCTTGCCAAACTCCCTTGTGCCATAACTGGCCTATAATTTCTATGCCTTCCACACTCACTTGCTCTGTCTTCTAATTTTGGTTGTGCATCTCCTCCTGCTGAACCTCTTCTCAGGATCCCATCCCCCTGCCAAGTTAGTTTAAACCCTCCCCAACAGCTCTAGCAAATCTCCCCGCAAGGATGTTGGTCCCATTCCGGTTCAGGTGCAATCCGTCTGCCTTGTACAGGCCCCACCGCCCCCAGAAATGGTCCTAATGTCACAGAAAGTTAAAGCCCTCCCTCCTGCACCATCTCTCCAGCCACACATTCATCTAGACTAACCTCCTATTTCTATACTCACTAGCGCATGGCACCGGAAGTAATCCAGAGATTACTACCTTTGATGTCCTGTTATTCTACTCCCTAAATTCTGCTTGCAGGACCTCATCCCTCTTTCTACCTACGTTGTTGGTACCGATATGTCCACAATCTCTGTCTGTTTGCCCTCCCCCTTTAGAATGTCCTGCAGCCGTTCAGTCACATCCTTGACCCTGGCACCAGGGAGGCAACAGATCATCCTGGAGTCACACCTACAGCTGCAGAAACCCCTGTCTGTTCCCCTGACTATCGAGTCTCCTACCACTATTGCTCTTCCCCCATTTTTCCTCCTCCCCTGTGCAGCTGAGCCACTCACACCGTTTTCCAACACAGAAAAACGGTTCTCGAGCATGATGCACCCTGGGGATTTCCTGACTACCTGCCTGACACCTTTCTTCTGACTGATGGTCACCCATTCCCTCTCTGTCTGCACTTCCGTAAGCTGTGGGGTGACCAGGTCTAAAAAGCTGCTATCCACGAAACTCTCAGCCTCGCGGATGCGCCTCAGGGCCTCCAGCCGCCGGTCAAGCTCGGAAACCCGGAGCTCGAGTAGCTGCAGTCGTTGGGACTTTCTGCACACATGGTCAGTCAGAGCACAAGGAGCGTCTAGGACTTCCCACATGTTGCAGGCGGAACATAACACGGGACTGAGCTGCCCAGCCATGCCTCCAGTTGAAAAAAACCCCATTACTTAAAGTTAAATGCAGGAAAATAAACATTAAATCATTTACGTACTTTAAATAAAAAATGGAACCCATACCTTTCCTTAGCTTAATTTATTTTAAACTGGAGAAAAACTGGAGAAAACACTTACCAAATACTCAACAATCAGCTCTCTCTGTAACTTCCTCCAGCCCCTAAACCCCTCCAGCCCCTAAACCCCTCCCTATCTCTGTAACCTCCTCCAGCCCCTACACACCTCCCTATCTCTGTAACCTCCTCCAGCCCCTACAACCCTCCCTATCTCTGTAACCTCCTCCAGCCCCTACATCCCTCCCTATCTCTGTAACCTCCTCCAGCCCCTACACCCCTCCCTATCTCTATAACCTCCTCCAGCCCCTACACCCCTCCCTATGTCTGTAACCTCCTCCAGCCCCTACACCCCTCCCTATCTCTGTAACCTCCTCCAGCCCCGAAACCCCTCCCTATCTCTGTAACCTCCTCCAGGCCCTACACCCCTCCAGCCCCTAAACCCCTCCCTATCTCTGTAACCTCCTCCAGCCCCTAAACCCCTCCAGCCCCTAAACCCCTCCCTATCTCTGTAACCTCCTCCAGCCCCTAAACCCCTCCAGCCCCTAAACCCCTCCTTATCTCTGTAACCTCCTCCAGCCCCGAAACCCCTCCCTATCACTGTAACCTCCTCCAGCCCCTACACCCCTCCCTATCTCTGTAACCTCCTCCAGCCCCTAAACCCCTCCCTACCTCTGTAAACTCCTCCAGCCCCTAAACCCCTCCCTATCTCTGTAACCTCCTCCAGCCCCTACACCCCTCCCTATCTCTGTAACCTCCTCCAGCCCCTAAACCCCTCCCTACCTCTGTAACCGCCTCCAGCCCCTAAATCCCTCCCTATCTCTGTAACCTCCTCCAGCCCCTAAACCCCTCCCTATCTCTGTAACCTTCTCCAGCCCCTAAACCCCTCCTTACCTCTGTAACCTCCTCCAGCCCCTAAACTCCTCCCTATCTCTGTAACCTCCTCCAGCCCCTAAACCCCTCCCTATCTCTGTAACCTCCTCCAGCCCCTACACCCCTCCCTATCTCTGTAACCTCCTCCAGCCCCTACATCCCTCCCTATCTCTGTAACCTCCTCCAGCCCCTACATCCCTCCCTATCTCTGTAACCACCTCCAGCCCCTACACCCCTCCCTATCTCTGTAACCACCTCCAGCCCCTACACCCCTCCGTATCTCTGTAACCTCCTCCAGCCCCTACACCCCTCCCTATATCTGTAACCTCCTCCAGCTCCTACACCCCTCGCTAACTCTGTAACCTCCTCCAGCCCCTACACCCCTCCCTATCTCTGTAACCTCCTCCAGCCCCTACAACCCTCCCTATCTCTGTAACCTCCTCTAGCCCCTACACCCCTCCATATCTCTGTAACCTCCTCCAGCCCCTACACCCCTCCCTATCTCTGTAACCTCCTCCAGCCCCTACACCCCTCCCTATCTCTGTAACCTCCTCCAGCCCCTAAGCCCCTCCAGCCCCTACACCCCTCCCTATCTCTATAACCTCCTCCAGCCCCTACACCCCTCCCTATGTCTGTAACCTCCTCCAGCCCCTACACCCCTCCCTATCTCTGTAACCTCCTCCAGCCCCGAAACCCCTCCCTATCTCTGTAACCTCCTCCAGGCCCTACACCCCTCCAGCCCCTAAACCCCTCCCTATCTCTGTAACCTCCTCCAGCCCCTAAACCCCTCCAGCCCCTAAACCCCTCCCTATCTCTGTAACCTCCTCCAGCCCCTAAACCCCTCCAGCCCCTAAACCCCTCCTTATCTCTGTAACCTCCTCCAGCCCCGAAACCCCTCCCTATCACTGTAACCTCCTCCAGCCCCTACACCCCTCCCTATCTCTGTAACCTCCTCCAGCCCCTAAACCCCTCCCTACCTCTGTAAACTCCTCCAGCCCCTAAACCCCTCCCTATCTCTGTAACCTCCTCCAGCCCCTACACCCCTCCCTATCTCTGTAACCTCCTCCAGCCCCTAAACCCCTCCCTACCTCTGTAACCGCCTCCAGCCCCTAAATCCCTCCCTATCTCTGTAACCTCCTCCAGCCCCTAAACCCCTCCCTATCTCTGTAACCTTCTCCAGCCCCTAAACCCCTCCTTACCTCTGTAACCTCCTCCAGCCCCTAAACTCCTCCCTATCTCTGTAACCTCCTCCAGCCCCTAAACCCCTCCCTATCTCTGTAACCTCCTCCAGCCCCTACACCCCTCCCTATCTCTGTAACCTCCTCCAGCCCCTACATCCCTCCCTATCTCTGTAACCTCCTCCAGCCCCTACATCCCTCCCTATCTCTGTAACCACCTCCAACCCCTACACCCCTCCCTATCTCTGTAACCACCTCCAGCCCCTACACCCCTCCCTATCTCTGTAACCTCCTCCAGCCCCTACACCCCTCCCTATATCTGTAACCTCCTCCAGCTCCTACACCCCTCGCTAACTCTGTAACCTCCTCCAGCCCCTACACCCCTCCCTATCTCTGTAACCTCCTCCAGCCCCTACAACCCTCCCTATCTCTGTAACCTCCTCTAGCCCCTACACCCCTCCATATCTCTGTAACCTCCTCCAGCCCCTACACCCCTCCCTATCTCTGTAACCTCCTCCAGCCCCTACACCCCTCCCTATCTCTGTAACCTCCTCCAGCCCCTAAGCCCCTCCAGCCCCTACACCCCTCCCTATCTCTATAACCTCCTCCAGCCCCTACACCCCTCCCTATGTCTGTAACCTCCTCCAGCCCCTACACCCCTCCCTATCTCTGTAACCTCCTCCAGCCCCGAAACCCCTCCCTATCTCTGTAATCTCCTCCAGGCCCTACACCCCTCCAGCCCCTAAACCCCTCCCTATCTCTGTAACCTCCTCCAGCCCCTAAACCCCTCCAGCCCCTAAACCCCTCCCTATCTCTGTAACCTCCTCCAGCCCCTAAACCCCTCCAGCCCCTAAACCCCTCCCTATCTCTGTAACCTCCTCCAGCCCCGAAACCCCTCCCTATCACTGTAACCTCCTCCAGCCCCTACACCCCTCCCTATCTCTGTAACCTCCTCCAGCCCCTAAACCCCTCCCTACCTCTGTAAACTCCTCCAGCCACTAAACCCCTCCCTATCTCTGTAACCTCCTCCAGCCCCTACACCCATCCCTATCTCTGTAACCTCCTCCAGCCCCTAAACCCCTCCCTACCTCTGTAAAGGCCTCCAGCCCCTAAATCCCTCCCTATCTCTGTAACCTCCTCCAGCCCCTAAACCCCTCCCTATCTCTGTAACCTTCTCCAGCCCCTAAACCCCTCCTTACCTCTGTAACCTCCTCCAGCCCCTAAACTCCTCCCTATCTCTGTAACCTCCTCCAGCCCCTAAACCCCTCCCTATCTCTGTAACCTCCTCCAGCCCCTACACCCCGCCCTATCTCTGTAACCTCCTCCAGCCCCTACATCCCTCCCTATCTCTGTAACCTCCTCCAGCCCCTACATCCCTCCCTATCTCTGTAACCACCTCCAGCCCCTACACCCCTCCCTATCTCTGTAACCACCTCCAGCCCCTACACCCCTCCGTAACTCTGTAACCTCCTCCAGCCCCTACACCCCTCCCTATATCTGTAACCTCCTCCAGCTCCTACACCCCTCCCTATCTCTGTAACCTCCTCCAGCCCCTACAACCCTCCCTATCTCTGTAACCTCCTCCAGCCCCTACATCCCTCCCTATCTCTGTAACCTCCTCCAGCCCCTACACCCCTCCCTATCTCTATAACCTCCTCCAGCCCCTACACCCCTCGCTAAGTCTGTAACCTCCTCCAGCCCCTACACCCCTCCCTATCTCTGTAACCTCCTCCAGCCCCTACAACCCTCCCTATCTCTGTAACCTCCTCCAGCCCCTACATCCCTCCCTATCTCTGTAACCTCCTCCAGCCCCTACACCCCTCCCTATCTCTATAACCTCCTCCAGACCCTACACCCCTCCCTATGTCTGTAACCTCCTCCAGCCCCTACACCCCTCCCTATCTCTGTAACCTCCTCCAGCCCCGAAACCCCTCCCTATCTCTGTAACCTCCTCCAGGCCCTACACCCCTCCAGCCCCTAAACCCCTCCCTATCTCTGTAACCTCCTCCAGCCCCTAAACCCCTCCAGCCCCTAAACCCCTCCCTATCTCTGTAACCTCCTCCAGCCCCTAAACCCCTCCAGCCCCTAAACCCCTCCTTATCTCTGTAACCTCCTCCAGCCCCGAAACCCCTCCCTATCACTGTAACCTCCTCCAGCCCCTACACCCCTCCCTATCTCTGTAACCTCCTCCAGCCCCTAAACCCCTCCCTACCTCTGTAAACTCCTCCAGCCCCTAAACCCCTCCCTATCTCTGTAACCTCCTCCAGCCCCTACACCCCTCCCTATCTCTGTAACCTCCTCCAGCCCCTAAACCCCTCCCTACCTCTGTAACCGCCTCCAGCCCCTAAATCCCTCCCTATCTCTGTAACCTCCTCCAGCCCCTAAACCCCTCCCTATCTCTGTAACCTTCTCCAGCCCCTAAACCCCTCCTTACCTCTGTAACCTCCTCCAGCCCCTAAACTCCTCCCTATCTCTGTAACCTCCTCCAGCCCCTAAACCCCTCCCTATCTCTGTAACCTCCTCCAGCCCCTACACCCCTCCCTATCTCTGTAACCTCCTCCAGCCCCTACATCCCTCCCTATCTCTGTAACCTCCTCCAGCCCCTACATCCCTCCCTATCTCTGTAACCACCTCCAGCCCCTACACCCCTCCCTATCTCTGTAACCACCTCCAGCCCCTACACCCCTCCGTATCTCTGTAACCTCCTCCAGCCCCTACACCCCTCCCTATATCTGTAACCTCCTCCAGCTCCTACACCCCTCGCTAACTCTGTAACCTCCTCCAGCCCCTACACCCCTCCCTATCTCTGTAACCTCCTCCAGCCCCTACAACCCTCCCTATCTCTGTAACCTCCTCTAGCCCCTACACCCCTCCATATCTCTGTAACCTCCTCCAGCCCCTACACCCCTCCCTATCTCTGTAACCTCCTCCAGCCCCTACACCCCTCCCTATCTCTGTAACCTCCTCCAGCCCCTAAACCCCTCCAGCCCCTACACCCCTCCCTATCTCTATAACCTCCTCCAGCCCCTACACCCCTCCCTATGTCTGTAACCTCCTCCAGCCCCTACACCCCTCCCTATCTCTGTAACCTCCTCCAGCCCCGAAACCCCTCCCTATCTCTGTAACCTCCTCCAGGCCCTACACCCCTCCAGCCCCTAAACCCCTCCCTATCTCTGTAACCTCCTCCAGCCCCTAAACCCCTCCAGCCCCTAAACCCCTCCCTATCTCTGTAACCTCCTCCAGCCCCTAAACCCCTCCAGCCCCTAAACCCCTCCCTATCTCTGTAACCTCCTCCAGCCCCGAAACCCCTCCCTATCACTGTAACCTCCTCCAGCCCCTACACCCCTCCCTATCTCTGTAACCTCCTCCAGCCCCTAAACCCCTCCCTACCTCTGTAAACTCCTCCAGCCCCTAAACCCCTCCCTATCTCTGTAACCTCCTCCAGCCCCTACACCCATCCCTATCTCTGTAACCTCCTCCAGCCCCTAAACCCCTCCCTACCTCTGTAACCGCCTCCAGCCCCTAAATCCCTCCCTATCTCTGTAACCTCCTCCAGCCCCTAAACCCCTCCCTATCTCTGTAACCTTCTCCAGCCCCTAAACCCCTCCTTACCTCTGTAACCTCCTCCAGCCCCTAAACTCCTCCCTATCTCTGTAACCTCCTCCAGCCCCTAAACCCCTCCCTATCTCTGTAACCTCCTCCAGCCCCTACACCCCGCCCTATCTCTGTAACCTCCTCCAGCCCCTACATCCCTCCCTATCTCTGTAACCTCCTCCAGCCCCTACATCCCTCCCTATCTCTGTAACCACCTCCAGCCCCTACACCCCTCCCTATCTCTGTAACCACCTCCAGCCCCTACACCCCTCCGTATCTCTGTAACCTCCTCCAGCCCCTACACCCCTCCCTATATCTGTAACCTCCTCCAGCTCCTACACCCCTCGCTAACTCTGTAACCTCCTCCAGCCCCTACACCCCTCCCTATCTCTGTAACCTCCTCCAGCCCCTACAACCCTCCCTATCTCTGTAACCTCCTCTAGCCCCTACACCCCTCCATATCTCTGTAACCTCCTCCAGCCCCTACACCCCTCCCTATCTCTGTAACCTCCTCCAGCCCCTACACCCCTCCCTATCTCTGTAACCTCCCCCAGCCCCTAAACCCCTCCAGCCCCTACACCCCTCCCTATCTCTATAACCTCCTCCAGCCCCTACACCCCTCCCTATGTCTGTAACCTCCTCCAGCCCCTACACCCCTCCCTATCTCTGTAACCTCCTCCAGCCCCGAAACCCCTCCCTATCTCTGTAACCTCCTCCAGGCCCTACACCCCTCCAGCCCCTAAACCCCTCCCTATCTCTGTAACCTCCTCCAGCCCCTAAACCCCTCCAGCCCCTAAACCCCTCCCTATCTCTGTAACCTCCTCCAGCCCCTAAACCCCTCCAGCCCCTAAACCCCTCCCTATCTCTGTAACCTCCTCCAGCCCCGAAACCCCTCCCTATCACTGTAACCTCCTCCAGCCCCTACACCCCTCCCTATCTCTGTAACCTCCTCCAGCCCCTAAACCCCTCCCTACCTCTGTAAACTCCTCCAGCCCCTAAACCCCTCCCTATCTCTGTAACCTCCTCCAGCCCCTAAACCCCTCCCTACCTCTGTAACCGCCTCCAGCCCCTAAATCCCTCCCTATCTCTGTAACCTCCTCCAGCCCCTAAACCCCTCCCTATCTCTGTAACCTTCTCCAGCCCCTAAACCCCTCCTTACCTCTGTAACCTCCTCCAGCCCCTAAACTCCTCCCTATCTCTGTAACCTCCTCCAGCCCCTAAACCCCTCCCTATCTCTGTAACCTCCTCCAGCCCCTACACCCCTCCCTATCTCTGTAACCTCCTCCAGCCCCTACATCCCTCCCTATCTCTGTAACCTCCTCCAGCCCCTACATCACTCCCTATCTCTGTAACCACCTCCAGCCCCTACACCCCTCCCTATCTCTGTAACCACCTCCAGCCCCTACACCCCTCCGTATCTCTGTAACCTCCTCCAGCCCCTACACCCCTCCCTATATCTGTAACCTCCTCCAGCTCCTACACCCCTCGCTAACTCTGTAACCTCCTCCAGCCCCTACACCCCTCCCTATCTCTGTAACCTTCTCCAGCCCCTACAACCCTCCCTATCTCTGTAACCTCCTCTAGCCCCTACACCCCTCCATATCTCTGTAACCTCCTCCAGCCCCTACACCCCATCCCTATCTCTGTAACCTCCTCCAGCCCCTACACCCCTCCCTATCTCTGTAACCTCCTCCAGCCCCTACACCCCTCCCTATCTCTGTAACCTCCTCCAGCCCCTACAACCGTCCGAGATCTCTGCGCTCCTCCAATTCCGGCCTATTGACCATCCCCCGATTCCCATCGCTCCACCATTGGCGGCCGTGCCTTCAGCTGCCTGGGGGGGCCCTGATCTCTGGAGTTCCCTCCTTAAGTCTCTCCACCTCTCCCTCTCTTGCTCTCGCCTCCTTTAAAATGCTTGTTAAAACTGATATCTTTGACTGAGCTTAAGTGAAAAAGACCTTGCCGTAACGTCTCACTTTGAGGACTACTCTGACAGTGCGGCGCTCCCTGAGTACTGACCCTCCGACAGTGCGGCGCTCCCTCAGTACTGTCCCTCCAACAGTGCGGCACTCCCTCAGTACTGATCCTCCAACAATGCGGCACTCCCTCAGTACTGAACCTGTAACAGTGCAGTTCTCCCTCAGTACTGACCCTCCGACAGTGCCGTAATCCCTTAGTACTGAGCCTCCAACAGTGCGGCGCTCCCTCAGTACTGACCCTCCGACAGTGCGGTGCTCCCTCAGTACTGACCCTCCAACAGTGCGGCACTCCCTCAGTACTGATCCACTAACATTGCGGCACTCCCTCAGTACTGACCCTCCGACAGTGCGGCACTCCCTCAGTACTGACCCTCCGACAGTGCGGCGCACCCTCAGTACTGACCCTCCGACAGTGCTGCGCTCCCTCAGTACTGACCCTCCGACAGTGCGGCGCTCCCTCAGTACTGACCATCCGACAGTGCGGCGCTCCCTCAGTACTGACCCTCCTACAGTGTGGCTCTCCCTCAGTACTGACCCTCTGACAGTGCGGCTCTCCCTCAGTACTGACCCTCTGACAGTGCGGCACTCCCTCAGTACTGTCCCTCTGACAGTGCGGCACTCCCTCAGTACTGACCCTCCGACAGTGCGGCACTCCCTTAGTACTGACCCTCTGACAGTGCGGCACTCCCCTAGTACTGACCCTCCGACAGTGCGGCTCTCCCTCAGTACTGACCCTCCGACAGTGCGGCTCTCCCTCAGTACTGACCCACCGACAGTGCTGCGCTCCCTCAGTACTGACCCTCCTACAGTGTGGCTCTCCCTCAGTACTGACCCTCTGACAGTGCGGCTCTCCCTCAGTACTGACCCTCTGACAGTGCGGCTCTCCCTCAGTACTGTCCCTCTGACAGTGCGGCACTCCTTCAGTACTGACCCTCCGACAGTGCGGCAATCCCTCAGTACTGACCCTCCGACAGTGCGGCTCTCCCTCAGTACTGACCCTCCGACAGTGCGGCTCTCCCTCAGTACTGACCCACCGACAGTGCGGCACTCCCTCAGTACTGACCCTCCGCCAGTGCGGCACTCCCTCAGTACTGACCCTCCGCCAGTGCGTCACTCCCTCAGTACTGACCATCCGACAGTGCGGCACTCCCTCAGTACTGACCCTCCGCCAGTGCGGCACTCCCTCAGTACTGACCCTCCGCCAGTGCGGCACTCCCTCAGTACTGACCCTCCGCCAGTGCGGCACTCCCTCAGTACTGACCCTCCGCCAGTGCGGCACTCCCTCAGTACTGACCCTCCGCCAGTGCGGCACTCCCTCAGTACTGACCCTCCGCCAGTGCGGCACTCCCTCAGTACTGACCCTCCGCCAGTGCGGCACTCCCTCAGTACTGACCCTCCGCCAGTGCGGCACTCCCTCAGTACTGACCCTCCGCCAGTGCGGCACTCCCTCAGTACTGAGCATCCGACAGTGCGGCTCTCCCTCAGTACTGACCCTCCGCCAGTGCGGCACTCCCTCAGTACTGACTCTCCACCAGTGCGGCACTGCCTCAGAACTGACCCTCCCACAGTGCAACACTCTCTCAGTACCGACCCTCTGACAGTGTGGCTCTCCCTCAGTACTGACCCTCCGACAGTGCAACACTCCCTCAGTACTGACCCTCTGACAGTGTGGCTCTCCCTCAGCACTGACGCTCCGACAGTGCGGCTCTCCCTCAGCACTGACCCTCCGACAGTGCGGCTCTCCCTCAGTACCGACCATCAGACAGTGCGGCGCTCCCTCAGTACTGACCCTCCGACAGTGCGGCACTCCCTCAGTACTGAAGGGCTCGTCTGGATTATGGGCTCGAGTCTCTTGAGTGAGGCTCAGACACATGTCATTCTGACTCCCAGGCAGACACGACGTCTCCTACCGGGTATCCGAGCTTTGAAAGAAGTCTGCAGTTAGATAGTTTAGTGCAGGGACACTAAATCAAGCCCTCCCGTGAACTCTCCCAGGGGATGTTGCTGTCGGGAATCTCCTGGAATCTCAGCTACAGGAGGTTTCGCAGACTGAGTAAGCTGCAGAAGGTTGCAGTTTGAATTGAGCGCAGCGAGGCCAAGTGCTTAACTCCTCGAGTTTGGTAAGTGAGGGAATTTGGTGCAGGGCAGGAGGAGGGACTTTCCGGCCTTTTACATAAAACGGTGCAAGGGAGAGACCCGGAGACAGTGAGTCCTGTGAGCAGAGGACCAGAGGCATTAAGTAGGTTTGCGGGAAGGTGAGTTTTTCGCTTCTTTTTCTCTCTGAGTTAGGGCAAGTTTTTAAACTGGTACTGGGGGTGGTGGTGGGGGGAGATCCAGTTGTCGTGGTCCAGGTAGGTACCAATGACATGGGTAGAACCAAGAAAGAGGTTCTACTGAGGGAGCATGAGGTGGTGGTTGAGGGGGGGGGGGGAGGGGGGGGCGCGGTAGTTGGTGGCGTAGTGGTAATGTCACCGGCCTGGCAATCCAGAGGCCCAGGTAAGCCTCTGGGAACACGGGTTCAAATCCCGCCTCGGCAGCTGGTGGAGTTCAAGCTCTCCTCAGTATTAGTGACCATGAAACCATTATCCATTGTTGTAAAAACCCATCTGGGTCACTAATGTCCCTAGAGGGAAGGGAATCAGCCCTCCTTACCCGGTCTGGCCTACACGTGACTCCAGACCCCACAGCCATGGGGTTGACTCTTAAACTGCACCCCCCACTGAAATGGCCGAGCCAGACCCTCAGTTGTATCAAACTGCTTCAAAGACACAACAAAGGGATGAAACCGGACGGACCACCCGGCATCGACCTGGGCACCAGAAACAACAACGGCAAACTCAGCCCTGTCGACCCTGCAAACTCCTCCTCACTAACATCTGGGGGCTAGTACCAGAATTGGGAGATCTGTCTCACAGACTAGTCAAGCAACAGCCTGACATAGTCATCCTCACAGAATCATATCTTACAGATAACGTCCCAGACACCACCATCACCATCCCTGGGTATGTCCTGTCCCACCAGCAGGACAGACCCAGCAGAGGTGGTGACACAGGGGTATAGAGTCAGGAGGGAGTTGCCCTGGGAGTTCTCAACATCGACTCCGGACCCCATGAAGTCTCATGGCATCAGGTCAAACATGGGCAAGGAAACCTCCTGCTGATGACCACGTACCACCCTCCCTCAGCTGATAAATCCGTGCTCCTCCACGTTGAACACCACTTGGAGGAAGCACTGAGGGTGACAAGGGCACAGAATGTACTCTGGGTGGGGGACTTCAATGTCCATCACCAAGAGAGTCTCGGTAGCACCACTACTGACCCAGCTGGCCGAGTCCTAAAGGACATAGCTGCTAGACTGGGTCTGCAGCAGGTGGTGAGGGAACCAACAACAGGGAGAAACATACTTAACCTCATCCTCACCAACCTGCCTGTCACAGATACATCTGTCCATGACAGTATCGGTAGGAGTGACCACCGCACAGTCATTGTGGAGACAAAGTCCCACCTTCACACTGAGGATACCCTCCAGCGTGTTGTGTGGCACTATCACTGTGCTAAATGGGATCGATTTCAAACAGATCTAGCAATTCAAGACTGGGTATCCATGAGGTGCTGTGGGCCATCAGCAGCAGCAGAATTGTACTCGAACACAATCTGTAACCTCATGGCCCAGCATATCCCCCACTCTACCATTACCATCAAGACAGGGGATCAACCCTGGTTCAATGAAGAGTGCAGGAGGGTATGTCAGGAGCAGCACCAGGCATACCTAAAAATGAGGTGTCAACCTGGTGAAGCTATAATACAGGATTACTTGTGTGCCAAACAGCATAAGCAGCAAGTGATAGGCAGAGCTAAGCGATCCCACAACCAACAGATCAGATCTAAGCTCTGCAGTCCTGCCACATCCAGTTGTGAATGGTGGTGGACAATTAAACAACTCACCAGAGGAGGGGGCTCCACAAATATCCCCATCCTCGATGATGGAGGAGCACAGCACATCAGTGCAAAAGATAAGGCTGAAGCATTTACTACAATCTTCAGCCAGAAGTGTCGAGTGGATGATCCATCTCAGCCTCCTCTGGAGGTCCCCAGCATCACAGATGCCAGTCTCCAGCCAATTCGATTCACTCCACGTGATATCAATAAACAGCTGAAGGCACTGGATACTGCAAAGGCTATGGGCCCTGACAATATTCCAACAATAGTACTGAAGACTTGTGCTCCAGAACTTGCCGCGCCCCTAGCCAAGCTGTTCCAGTACAGCTACAACACTGGCATCTACCCGGCTATGTGGAGAATTGCCCAGGTATGTCCTGTACACAAAAAGCAGGACAAATCTGACCAACAAATCTAAATGTAGCAAGACCTGGACAATATCCAGGCTTGGGCTGACAAGTGGCAAGTAACATTCACACCACACAAGTGCCAGGCAATGACCATCTCCAACAAGAGAGAATCTAACCATCACCCCTTGACGTTCAATGGCATTACCATCACTGAATCCCCCACTATCAACATCCTGGGGGTTACCATTGACCAGAAACTGGACCAGCCATATAAATACTGTGGCTACAAGAGCAGGTCAGAAGCTGGGAATCCTGCGGTGAGTAACTCACCTCCTGACTCCCCAAAAACCTGTCCTCCATCTACAAGGCACAAGTCAGGAGTGGGATGGAATACTCCCCACTTGCCTGGATGAATGCAGCTCCCACAACACTCAAGAAGCTCGACACCATCCATGACAAAGCAGCCCCGCTTGATTAGCACCCCATCCACAAACATTCACTCCCTCCACCACCGACGCACAGTAGCAGCAGTGTGTGTACCATCTACAAGATGCACTGCAGCAACTCACCAAGGCTCCTTAGACAGCACCTTCCAAACCCACGACTGCTACCATCTAGAAGGACGAGGGCAGCAGACACATGGGGAACACCATCACTTGGAAGTTCCCCTCCAAGCCCCTCACCATCCTGACTTGGAAATATATCGGCCGTTCCTTCACTGTCGCTGGGTCCAAATCCTGGAACTCCCTCCCTAACAGCAAGGTGGGTGTACCTACACCACAGGGACAGCAGCGGCTCAAGAAGGCAGCTCACCCCCACATTCTCAAGGGGCAATTAGGGATGGGCAATAAATGCTGGGCCCGGCCAGCGAAGCCCACATCCCATGAAAGAATACATGAAACAAATGAGCATTCAGGGACTAAATTGAAAAGCAGGACCTCTCTGGATTATTACCTGAATCATGAGCTAATTGGCGTCGGCTAGATAAGGTCAGAGAGTTGAATGCGTGGCTCAAAGACTGGTGTGGATGAGATGGGCTTCGATTCATGGGGCACTGGCACCAGTACGGGGGTAAGTGGAGTCTGTACCATTGGGATGGCCTTCACCTGAACTGCGGTGGGAGCAGTGTCCTGGTGAATCACATAACTAGGGCTATAGAAGGCTTTAAATTAAATAGTGGTGGCCAGGGTGTGGGGTTGGGGGGGGGTGGTGGTGCGGGAGTTCACATGAGGGGAGATTTACATGGTTAAAGAGAAAGCACAGTGGCATAGGTAATGCTAACCCTGAGTGTGACAGGAAGGGACGGAGCATACAAACATAAGAGTCCACCAGCAAATAGGGTCAGAGTAGGGCAAGGTGGTAAAAAAGTCAGAATTAAAGGCTGTTTACCTGAAAGCAAGCAGCATTCGTTACCAGGTGGATGAAGTGATAGCACAAATCGAAAGAAATGAGTATGGTATGTTCGCCAGTACAATGACATGGTTGCAAAGTAACCAAGGTTGGCCCCTGAATATTCAAGGGTATGTGACATTTTGGAAGGGCAGGAAAGAAGGAAAAGGAGGTGGGGTAGCTCTGTTAATTGAGGGTGAGATCAGTACAATAGTGAGAAATGATCTTGAATCGGAGAATCAAGTTGTAAAATCAGTTTGTGTGGAGGTAAGAAATAGCCAAGGGAAGAAGTCACTGGTGGGAGAGGTTTACAGACCCCCCTGACAGTAGTTACACTGTGGCAGATTGTATAAATCAAGAAATAATGGAGGCTTGTAAGAAGGGTACTGCAATAACTTTGGGTGATTTTAATCTTCACATAGATTGGACAAATCAAATTGGCAAAAATAACCTGGGGGATGAGTTCATAGAGTGTATTAGGGGCAGTTTTTCTTTGAGCAATACATTCTGAAACCAGCCAAGAAACAGACTATCTTAGACCTGGTAAGGTATCTTAAGACAGGATTAATTAATGACCTCATCGGAAAGGATCCTCTGGGTAAGAGTGATCATAACATGACTGAATTTCACATTCGGTTTGAGGGTGAGAAATGAGAGCCTTAAATTTAAATAAAAATAATGAGAAAGGTAGGAGGACTGAGTTGGCTTAAGTGGACTGGGAAAATAGTTTAAAAGGTAAGACAGTAAAGAAATTGTGGCAGACATTTTCGGAGATATTTCATAACTCGAAACACAGATATATTCCATTGAGAAAGACATAATCCGTGGCTAACTAAGGAAGTTAAGGGTGGTATCAAATTGAAAGACAAGGTGTACAATCCTGTGAAGTTTAGTGGTAGGTTCAGCACCACCTTCTCAAGGGGCAATTAGGGATGGGCAACAAATGCTGGCCTAGCCAGCGATGCCTATGTCCCGCAAATGAATTTTAAAAAGGCCAGAAAATTGGGAACAAACTGACTGAAAAAAAATGGAGAAATTAGTGTTTGAGAGAAAACTAGCAAGAAATATAAAAGCAGACAGTAAAAGCTCCTACAGGGATATAAAAAAAAGAAGAGTAGCTAAAGTGAGCATTGGTCCCTTAGAGATTGAAACTGGGGAATTGATCATGGGAATCAAGGAAAAGGCAGAGACTTCGCACAAGTATTTTGTATCCACCTTCACAGTGGAAGGCACAAAAGAACACTCCAAAAATAGTAGGAAATCAAGGAGTTAAAGGTCAAGGGGGGAGGAGCTGAAAACAATCACCATCGCCAGAGAGCAAGTGCCAGAAAGAACAAATGGGATTAAAGTCCGACAAATCCCCTGGACCTGATGGTCTGTATCCTACAGTCTTAAAAGAATTGATTGCAGAGACAATCGACTGTAATCTTCCAAAGTTCTGGAAAGGTTCCAGCAGTTTGGAGAAATGCAAATGCGACATCTCTGTTCAAGAAAGGAGGGAGACAGAAAGCAGGAGAAACCACAGGCCAGCTAGCCTCACACCAGCCATTGGGGAAATTCAGGAACCCATTAATGAGGAGGCAATAGCAAGACACCATACAAACGGGCAGAGTCCACATGGTTTCGTGAAAGGGAAATCGTGTTTGACTAATTTATTCCTTTGTTCTTTGAGGAGGTCACAAGCAGGGTGGATAAAGGGGAACCAGTCAATGTTTGGTTGTGTGGTAGGGTTTTAGACCGGGTTTGGGGATTGTTTGGTCTCCCAAAAGTAAGCTGCTTGCGTCCATCACCTTTTTAACCAGAACTGTTCGTTTACAGCAAGCGTTTACACATTGAGACCTCCACACGAGATCTGGAGCTTCTCCTCCTTCCAGACTTCCTGTAATACTCAGTCATGTGATCTGACATCAGCATCATGTCTGCTTCTGAGGTTAACCCTTTACTCTACAGGAGACGTATTTGGATTTCCAAAAGGCATTGGATATGGTGCCACGAAAAGTGTTACTACACAAGATAAGAGCTCATGGTATTGGGAGGGGGATACGTTAGTGTGAACAGAGGGTTGGCTAACCAACAGGAAACAGAGATAAGATAAACAGGTCATTTTCAGGTTGGTAAATTGTAACCAGTGGGTGCCGCAGGGATTGGTGCCGGGGCCTCAACTATTTAGGATCTATATTAATGGCTTGGATGAAGGGACTGACTGTGTTGTAGCCAAATTTGCTGACGATACAAAGATAGGGAGGAAAGTAAGCTGTGAGGAGGATACAAAGAGTCTCATGCGTGCGCACACACACCACACACGTGTACAGGCTGACCAGTGTGACATTCCCAATCACACCCTGTCCTTTCTCGGAATCCCCCAGATTCCTCGCCTTGACGATGCTGCAGCCGACTGACGCCCGGAGGATATTTCCGTGTTTTGATGAGCCAGCACTGAAGGCGACCTTTGACCTGACGGTGATACATCGGCCTGACCACTCGGCAATCTCCAACATGCCCATCAACAGTAAGTTTGTGGCACCGAGGCTGTGACTAGTTTACCTCCTCCCTTGTTGGGCACTGAGCTTTGAGTCCTTTCATAGTCCAGATCTGTCTACGTGACTGCCCCACTCTCTCTCTGCATTGGAGCCAAATATCTGATATACAGGAACGGACATTGAGACACACACACATACACACAGGTACAAACACACACACACTCACACATGCCTGCATGTGCACACACCCCACACACATGCACACACACAAACACACATGCACACAAACACACACAGCACACATAACACAAATGCACACCACACACATGCACAGACCACACACATGCACGCGTGCGTACACACACACACACGCACACATAAGCACACACACACACACACACGTACACATGCACACAAACACCCACGCACGCAACACGCATATGCACACACTACACATGCACACATACGCACACAAACACACGCGCACACAAACACACATGCACACAACACACATATGCACACACTACACATGCACACATCCTCATACAAACACACACGTGCACACACACATGCAGGTGCACACGCACATATCATACATTAACAGGTAGAAGTGAATCACAATTGTTACAGCACAGAAAGAGGCCATTTGGCTCATCAAATTCATGCCAACTCTCTGTAGAGCAATCTAGTCAGCCCCATCCCCCTCGCTCTCTCCCCATCCCCCTGCGAGTTTATTTCCCCTGAGTGTGTGTCCAATTTCCTTTTGAAATGATTCATCGTCTCCGCTCCCACTGCCCCCCTCATCGGCAGCGAGTTCCAGGTCATCACCTCTCGCTGAGTAAAACATTTCTACCTCACACCCCACCCCCCCAATGTCCAAAACATTAAATCTGTGCTCCCACCCCTCCCACTCCTTGTACCGTCAGCCAATGGGAACAGCTTTTCTTCCTCTCCCTTATCCAAACCTGTCACCATCTTGTCACACCTCGATCAAATCTTCCCTCGATCTCCTTCGCTCCAAGGGGAACAATCCCAGCTTCTCCAACCGAACCCTATCACCAAAACCCCTTCAACCCTGGACCCGTTCTGGTAAATCCCCCTCCCGCACCCTCTCACGGACCCTCACATCCTTCCTAAAGTGTGGTGACCAGAACTGGACACAGAGGTCCAGAGCTTTATAGAGGTTCAGCATAACTCCCTTGTTTCTGTACCCAATGCTGCTGTTTATGAAGTCCAAGATCCCATACGCTTTGCTAACCTCCCTCTCAATATCACAGAATCTTTACAGTGCAGAAGGAGGCCATTCAGCCCATTGAGTCTGTGCTGGCTCCCTGAAAGAGCTTTCCATCTAGTCCCACTCCCTGCCTTATCCCCGTAACCTTGCACATTCTCTCTTTTCAGGTAGTAATCCAATTCCCTTTTCAATACCTCGATCGAACCTGCCTCCTCCACCACCCTCTCAGGAAGTTTGTTCCAGACTCCAACACCCCTCTGGGTGAAAAATAGTTCCTCACATCACATTTACTCCTTTTGCCAATTATTCTGAACCTAGGCCCCTCTCGTTCTTGACGGTCTCTTCAGTGGGAACAGTTTCTCACCATTTACCCTGTCCATACCCCTCAGGATCTTGAATACGTTGATCAAGTCTCCTCTCAGCCTCCTTTTCTCCAAGGAAAACAGTCCCAACCTCTCCAATCTATCCTCATAGCTACAGTTCTTTATCCCTGGAATAATTCTTGTGAGTGTCCTCTGTAATCTCTCCAATGCCTTCACATCCTTCCTCAGGTATGGTGCCCAGGACTGGGTGCAGTACTCCAGATGAGGCCTAACTAGTGTCTTATACAAGTTCAACATGACCTCCTTACTCTTGTACTCAACGCCCCTATTATTACAGCCTAAGAGACTATATGCTTTATTAACAGCTCTCTCAACATGCCCTGCCATATTCAGTGACCTATGTACGTATACACCGAGGTCCCTCTGTTCCTCCACCTCCTTTAGAGACTCTCCTTTTATTTTATACTGTCTCACTATATCTTTCCTGCCCAAATGAATCACATCACATTTCTCCACATTGAACTTCATCTGCCACTTGTCTGCCCCATCCACCAACATGTCCATGTCCTTTTGAAGTTTAAGACTATCCCCATCACAGTTGACAGCCTTTCCAATCCTCGTATATTCTGCAAATTTTGAAACCATGCCCTGAACACCACAGTCCAGGGCATTAATACATATCAGGAAGGGCAAAGGGTCCCAACACTGACCCCTGGGGAACTCCACTACAAACCTTCCTCCGATCTGAAAAACAACCATTTATCACCACTCTCTGTTTCCTGTCACTCAGCCGATTTCTTATCCACGCGCCTACTTTCCCTTTGATTCCATGAGCTAGAATTGTGCTCATGAGTCTGTTGTGTGGCCCTGTATCAAATGGCTTTTGAAAATCCATATACACCCGATCAACAGCGTTTCATTTATCAACCTTCTCTGTTACCTCCTCCAAAAAAACTCCAGCAAGTTAGTTAAACACGATTTTCCCTTGATGAACCCATGCTGGCTTTCCTTAATCATCCTACACTTGCCTAAGGGACTATCGATGTTATCCTGCACTCTCGCTTCCAGAAGTTTCCCTGCCACTGAGGTCAAACTGACGGGCCTGTAGTTGCCTGTGTCCTGCTATCTTCAGCGATCGATGTACGTGAACCCTCCGAGGTCCCTCTGTCCCCACACGTTCTTTAGAACTGGATCCATCAAACCTACATTGTATCTCCCCATCCCTTCTACCGCAGTGCATCACCCCGCACTCCTCCGTGTTCCATTCGACCCACCACTCGTCTACCCGTTCTGCTAGCCCGACTATATCCCGTCACGGTGGATTGATATCGTCCTTGTCGTTCCCCGCTCTTCCAAGTTTGACATCGTCAACAAATAATGAAACTTTACCGTGGTCCAAAATCCAGGCCAACCTCTTTCACACCCTGTGCGTGCTGTACATATACAGGAGTGGACACTGAGGCCGCAACTTTCCAGTCCTGGCCTGTCCAAAGCCAACGTGCTTTTGGTCGCTCCCCAAATGTTCCACTCCCGCCGGCGACCACATTCCTGCCACTGGCGAGGGGAGGGGGCAGGAAAATCCTGGCCTGAGTTGCACGCTCAGTCAATCCCTTTCATCCTATTTCTGTTCCCCCTACCTCGTTCCCCTGTCGTCGTTCCCCCCACCCCCTCACTTCTCCCCTCACTCCTTCTCGTCACCCCTTCACTACCACCCCCACCCCACCCGCCCCTTCCTCCTTGCCGGTCAATCTGTGAATACTCTCCGTTGCTCTGTCCAATTGCAGGGAGGTCGGAGATGTGGATTCGTGGACAGATGTGGATTGTAACGACCTTCGACCGCACATTAAAGATGTCATCGTATCTCCTGGCCTGTGTCATATCCGAGTTCCGGTTTATCGAAGAGACTCATCATGGAGTTACGGTAATAATCTGGTGGTGTTCTATGTCACATGGTGACGACACACTGAACCTATTAACTAATTTGGTTTTGTTACATTACATATTAATCTGGTGATGCCACGTTGAATCTACCAACTAAACTGATAACATATTAACTTGGATTGAATCTATTAATTTAATGAGTTAAATGGTAATGCCACAAAAGATTGATTTACTAGCCTGGTATTGCAAGTTAATTAGTTAACTTGATAGTGCCACATGGAATCTATTTACTAACCTGGTAATGTTATTTTGTACACTAACATGTTAAATGTCACAGTCAAACCATTGACAAACTTGGTGCGGTAAACTAATTAGTTAACCTTGTCACACTCTCATGCAATATGGACCTATGAAGTATAAACTCGAAAGAGACCATTTATTTGAGAGCAAAATGGAGTTGAGAGGTCAGGTGAGCTTTCCTTTCCTGCCAATACACATTGAACTACAAGACCCCCTGAACTAATTGGCATGCCTGACAAAGTCATCAAAATGCAAACAACCTTTCTGTACCTAACTTTGAGAAGTTGTTAAAATGCAAAAAGACCCTTCCTGTGGTTAATGGCTGCCCTCCTCCAAATAATTTAACATAACTGGTTTCACAATACTTTTTGCAGTTTTTTCGACTCCAGTGTTGAAACCCAGAGAATGGGTGTGAGAAAACCTTATTTTATTGTGCCTGGACTGGAATGGAACAAGAGAAATCAGCCACGGTAAACAATTACCACAGTCGGCCTGCAACAGTGTCAACACGAGAGGGGTGCAGGGCAGCTCGATCTCACTCCAGTTTCCCCTACTCCTTGAGGAGTCAGCCAGGGGTCCTCAAGCACCCATGGGGAGGAGGACCAGCTGCTCAATACCCCGGGGCCATCCACCCCAGGTGACTCCGGGAATGTCCGGCCCATCTAAATCCTCCCTTCCTGTGTCCCCCGCAGCTCCGGCTCCACAGGCCGAGGAGGGTGTAGAGGGACCCCAAAAGCAGGCCAGGGCCCTCCGGGTCAAGGCTCTCCAGAGGACGCCCGCCAAAGTCATCAGAGACAGGGCGTAGCAGTCAGCAGGCTGCCCCCACCTCCGCTGTGGATTGTCGAGGGAGCACCAAGACGTAGCGGCAGGGTTAGGAAGGTTAGGTAAAAGTAGTTGCACAGTCTGGGCACGGGTGTTAATCACTTGTACATACTGCTCACTATTGTCAATAAACTCCCAAGAATGTCTCCCTGCCTGTGGCTCCTTGTTCTGATCAGCTGTGTTCTTGTCACTCAGATGTGAAACCTTTCTGCACAAGATAAAGGCAGGAGTCTCAGTCCAGGGCCTCTTCCCTGTGTCTGTGCAGCCTTCAGACCACAGTGATGGTCCAGCCTCACACTCCCTGGACACATTACTGATGCCTGTACCTCGGCGGTGCTGGTCATTGCTGCCAGAATGTCGTGGGCAGGGGCCACAGAGTTCCCTCATTCTCTCTGTGTGTGCTCTTAGCACCTTTAAGGTGGGGCTGGCCCCCAGCTCTTCAGCACCTGTGAACGGTGACGCTGTGCACCAGCTCCTGAAGGGCTGAGGTGCTGAAGGTAGACACAGCATCAGATGCGTCTAAAGTTTCATAGCTGCGTCTCTATGAGATGGCCCTGATCACGGAGCGCAATCGAGCTGCCCTTGGCCAGACAGGAGTCAGACATTCTCGGAGGCTGTGTGAAGATCTATGGAGTGTCCTCACCACCTGTCGTCATCATCCTCGTAGAATCTAGTGACCATCGGGGCCTCCATTGCGTCTCCGTGTCAGGAGCCTGAGCGCCAAGGGGATGTGTGCTGCCATCAGCCACACAGGAGTCAAACGTTCACAGATGCAAGGTGAGGGTGCCAGGACTGTCCTCACTGCCTCTTGTCGTCATCCCTCATCCCCTTCGATACCCTTCTCGGAGGAGGAGGAGGAGAAGGGCAGGTCCCCCTCCCATTGCAGCCTCAGGTTGGGGAGCGCGCAGCAAGTGACGACATTGTGCTCCACCCTCGATGGACCCGCCGAGGCACCGGAACTGCATTGGCAAAAAGCCTGTCCTTTGCTCTAAGGATGTAGGAGCGGTGGACGCTGCCTGGGAACCGTGCGCAGACCCCGCAGGCTGTGTTTGTGGTGGTCGCACACCACTTTCAGCTGAACTTTCAGCCAGTGGAAGCCCTCGGGGTTGACGTTGTCGACCGCCTGTTGGCACGAGTGCAGTCAACGGCACCCGGCACCGGCGGAAAATCCCAGATCTGGGCAAATCCCAGCGCTCTTGCTTCCCGGCTTTCCTGGTCCCGGGCGAGATGCACAAAATTCCATGCCGTCGTGAAGATGGTGCCCGTGACCTCCCGGGTACAACTGGGCACGGAGGCTTGTGAGATCCCAAATAGGTCACCTGTGGGGCCCTGGAAGAAGAAATCGGGCACCGGCAGTGGATGCCCTCCATGTCCCCTTGGCGCCAAGTCCTGCAGCAGGTGGCAGATATGAGTCACCAGGTCTCTGGACATGCGCAGTCAATGGTAACACTGGTTCTCGGTCAACTGCAGGAATGAAAGGCGGCGCGTTGATAGACCCTGGGTGTCGCTAGGCGCCGACCAGTGCCGGCTCACTGTGGATCTTCAGAGCCCCAACCACCCCTTCGTCTTGAGGGCGGTGATCTCCCTTTGTCGAGCCAAGCACCTCCACCGCTCCCTCCTTCTTCCCTGCTCCCTGTCAGCCGTGAGGCGCATCCTGCTAAATAACCAGGCTCCGTGATCCTGGTGTTCCCCTCCTGCAGGATCAAGGAGAGAGGGAGAGAGACGCGTGGGTTAGCATATGGTGTCCTAGGAAAAGCTCTTTCAGTTAAGCCTGAGGGTCCCCTCACCCATCCCGGAGCGTCTTGGCCACCATGTGGATGGCCAGCGCGCAGTGCCCTCATTGACTGTCAGAAATGTCCACCCGCCTCCCCCCACCTCACTCTGCCTGGCCGATTGGCAGCAGCTTTGCCCACTGGGGGGACTGCAGGGCTGTGGTGTCAGCTCAAGCACGGGCACTCTCCCTAACCCTGCGCTGTTGGCGTGAACCATCATGGAGACTGGTCCAAACCTGAATTAAGACATTGCAAAAGGATCTCCGAGCGCCTCCACCAGTGACTGTCCACGAGGGTGGGCCCAACGCTCTGCTGCTGCCTAAAACACACGTTCGTTTGCAGTCTGAGCCCGAGGGGGGGTGAAAGGTTCTGGAACGTTTTTGGGGGGGCACTTTCGTGGCTTTTCCGTTACTTGAGTGGGCAGCAAAGCTTGAGAGGCCCAGTTCCAAGTGCGTCAGTGGCGCTGCTGCTGAACAGTCTCAACCGCGGACGAATGCTCCCTTCCGACAGGCTTTGCCAGGTACATTGGCTGCTTCCCCTCACCACCCCCCACCCCCCCACTACCCCCCAAACAGCACGTGCTTGTGTACTTCCTCCAGCCTGTGCTGCCTTAGGCCTGCCCCCCCACCAAGCTGCGCACTCCCACCGCCACCCCCCCCCCAAGTTCTGAGCCACCCTGGAGCACTGAAAGCACCCCCCCCACCCCCCAACCTCCTCCCCAGCGAATGCCGCTTCCTTGGTGCCCCCCCTTCTCCGGGCAACGCTTGCGAGGGTCCCCTCTGAGACCCCATCGGAGCTCAGCTCGCCAGGCGCAGGCCTTCCGAAGGTGGCCGTGAAACTCGCCGGTCTGGAGTCACGCCGAAGCGGGTGGGGGGGTGTTTGGGGGGGCGGGGGGGGTGACTCCGGTGGGCTGGGTTCACTGCCAGCTGCTGACGCATTGAAATCAGGTTTCCGATGTGTGGGAAATACACGGACGGGCGGAGCTGACAATCTCAGCCTGGCTTCACAACGGCCTCCTCGTCATATTGTCCGCTCCCACCCACCATGACGCCCGACGCCAAGGGGACCAGCCGATTCCACCCTAACTTGCTAAATCTCACACTGAATCTACTAGCTCACCTAGTAACGCAAGTCAACCAGTTAACCTGGGAAGGCCACAGAACTCAGTAAACTAACCCGACAACGCCACAATGTCACATTAAACCTATTAACGAGCCCAGTAAAGCAGTTAGTTATTAGTAATTAGTTGACCTGATTAAAAAAAAATCTGTTTAGTAACCTGGTAATTACATTACGCCAACCTGGTAAAAGCGCACCGGATTGATTAGCTAAACAAGCAACGGACGTTAATTAGTTAACCTGGTAATGTCACACTGAGAATATTGCTAACCTGATAACGTTACTTCGAATACTAAACTGGTACTGTCACAGTTAGCTAACTCAGCAATGTTTAATCACAGACTAGTCTGGTAATGTCACTCTGACCTAACGAACCGAGTAAAGCCAGCCAGGATAAAGTGACTTACCCACAGCTCCTGCGAATGTCCTAAAGGCAACACTCACCAATCTCATGCTAAATATATTCATTAAAAATTCGCTGATATTACATTACACATTAAGGAAGCTGGTCATCGACATTCGCTGGCGAAACGAGTAACCTTATATGACTTTTTTAAAAAATTCATTCACGGGACGTGGGCGTCGCTGGCTAGGACAGCACTTACTGCCCATCCCTGATTGCGCCACGTGGCTGTGGGCCTGGAGTCCCATGTAGGCCAGACCGGTTAAGGCTGGCAGAGTTCCCTCCCTATGGGGGATTAGTGAACCTGTAGGTCTTTTTTTTTAAAAAAACAATAATCAGCAATGGTTTCAGGGTCATGATCAAACTTTTAACTCCAATTTTTTTTTATTGGACTCAAAATGCCACCACCTGTTTGGCAGGATTGGAACCCGGGTCCCCAGGGTGTTACCTGTCGAACAACAATACCTGCAACGCCATGATATGGGGTAGACTACCTAGGACTGGGGTGAGGAGAAATTTCTTCACCCAGAGAGCAGTGAGCCTGTGGAACTCGCTACCACAGAGAATAGCTGAGGCCAAAACATTGTATGTTTTCAGGAAGGGGTTAGATATAGCTCTTGGGGACGAAAGGGGTCAAAGGGTATGGGGAGAACGCGGGGGAGCAGGCTGTTGAGTTGGATGATCAGCCATGATCATAATGAATGGCGTAGCAGGCTCGAAGGGCTGAATGGCCTCCTCCTGCTCCCAGTTTCTATGTTTCTATGCCATCGCCTCCCCTCAGAGGTAACCAGGGAATGGCATATGGTTCCGTCTCATCATTGGCGTTCTGAGCCCACCAACTAATCGAGAGACGAAACAGTCAGACTTAATAACTAACCTGGCAAAGTCATATCACACCGCACCACTAACAGCTCTGACAATATAACTGAGTCCATTTAACGAACCTATTAATTGACTGTGATGGGAGGTGAATCCCATTGGGGTTGAAAACCCACTCAGTCCAGCCGGTCCGTGCCGGTGATCGTGCTCCTTCACACCGGACTCTGCCTGCCTGCAGAATGCTGAGAATCCCACACAGGAGTGACCACGATGGTGTCAGCGTTATATCTGAAAACGGTAGCACGAAATCAAAGTACAGAGAAACTAGGAGCAGGAGGAGGCTATTCGGCCCTTCGAGCCTGCTACACCATTCATTATGATCGCAGCTGATCACCCAACTCAATAGCCTGCTCCCGTGCTTTCTCCCCATACCCTTTGACCCCTTTCGCCCCAAGAGCTATATCTAACCCCTTCTGGAAAACATACAACGTTTTGACCTCAACTACTTTCTGTGGTAGCGAATTCCACAGGTTCACCACTCTCTGGGTGAAGAAATTTCTCCTCATCTCGGTCCTAAATGGTCTACCCCGTATCCTCAGACTGTGACCCCTGGTTCTGGACTCCCCCCACCATCGGGAACATCTACAAAAACTGGGAAGTTACGGCGAAACATTAACTCTGTTTCTCTCTCCCCAGACGATGCCGGAGCTGCTGAGTTTTCCCAGCATTTTCTGTTTTTATCGATGGGAAACTTGGCTAGGCCCCAGCTGGAATATTGGCCGGAATTTTCCAGACCCTCTCCCCCACCCCACAACACTGTGGCGGGGCTCCCCCATAGCGGGGCCATCGATCCTTCCCTCCGTTCGCATCGACAGTGACCGGATTTTCCAAGGGGCTGGAGAATTCCGGCCATTGCCTCCGATTCCGGGCCCCCGCACTTTGGGAAGGACGTCAAGGGGCCTCAGAGAGAGTGCAGAGGGAGATTGACCCCCGAATGGGACCAGGGATGAGGGACTTCAGTTCATGTGAAGAGGCTGGAGAGGCTGGGATTGTTCTCCTTAGAGCGGAGAACGTTAAGGGGGAGATTGAATCGAGGCGTTCGGAATCAGGAAGGGGGTTCGGAGAGAGTAAGTAAGGAGAAACTGTTCCCACTGCGCAGGAGGGTCGGTAACAGAGGGGACACAGGTTGAAGAGAATCGGGAAGGGAACCAGAGGGGGAGATGAGGAGAATTTGTTTTTATTTACACAGCGAGTTGTTGTGATCTGGAAGGCGCTGCCTGAAAGGGCGGTGGAAGCAGATTCAATAGGAACTTTCAAAAGGGGGAATCGGATAAATACTGGAAGGGGGGACATTTGCAGGAATATCGGGGGGTGGTGGAAAGAGCGGGGGCGTGAGGGAGTGGAACTAATTGGACAGATCTTTCAAAGAGCCAGCACAGGCAGGATGGGCTGAATGGCCTCCTTTGCCTTGTGTCATTTTGAAAGATCAAATGTGGGTGAGGGAGGGGAAAGGGGGAGTGCAAGGGTGCGTGGTGGGGTTGAGTTGTTGAGACATTTACACCTCCTCCAGAGAGATTTTATAACCATTTCTTTTGTGTTTTAGTTTAAAGTTTGGGGCCGCAAGCAGCTGATAGACGCTGGGCAGGGAGACCACGCTCTAAAGGCTGCTGCACAACTTCTTAACTTTTACGAGCAGAAATACGACATATTCTACCCACTGACAAAGTTAGGTAGGTGAAGCGGGGGCTGTCTACATCACAGTGTTACAGGTGGAACTCCCTCTACACTGTCCCCATCAAACACTCCCAGGACAGGTACAGCACGGGGTTAGATACAGAGTAAAGCTCCCTCTACACTGTCCCCATCAAACACTCCCAGGACAGGTACAGCACGGGGTAGATACAGAGTAAAGCTCCCTCTACACTGTCCCCATCAAACACTCCCAGGACAGGGATAACACGGGGTTAGATACAGAGTAAAGTTCCCTCTACACTGTCCCCATCAAACACTCCCAGGACAGGTACAGCACGGCGTTAGATACAGAGTAAAGCTCCCTCTACACTGTCCCCATCAAACACTCCCAGGACAGGTACAGCACGGGGTTAGATACAGAGTAAAGATCCGTCTACACTGTCCCCATCAAACACTCCCAGGACAGGTACAGCACGGGGTTAGATACAGAGTAAAGCTCCCTCTACACTGTCCCCATCAAACACTCCCAGGACAGGTACAGCACGGGGTTAGATACAGAGTAAAGCTCCCTCTACACTGTCCCCATCAAACACTCCCAGGACAGGTACAGCACGGGGTTAGATACAGAGTAAAGCTCCCTCCACACTTTCCCCATCAAACACTCCCAGGACAGGTACAGCACGGGGTTAGATACAGAGTAAAGCTCCCTCTACACTGTCCCCATCAAACACTCCCAGGACAGGTACAGCACGGGGTAGATACAGAGTAAAGCTCCCTCTACACTGTCCCCATCAAACACTCCCAGGACAGGGATAACACGGGGTTAGATACAGAGTAAAGCTCCCACTGCAATGCCTTTTGTACCATCTTCCATGTTATCCAACATCCCATCTCCAGTGGATTACTGGTGATGTGTAGTGACTGGTGTTACGTTGGCAAAACCATATTGTACACAGTAAGATCCCACACACAGCTATCAGTTGAATGCCCAGTTTAGCTCAGTCATGATGTTGTTTGAGGGCTGGGAAGGGATACCCCTCTGTTTTGCAGCGTCTGTGGGATCTTTCCATCCACCTGAGAGGGCGTCCAGGTCCTCGGTTTAAATGTCCCATTCGAAAAACGGCACCTCCAACAGTGCGGCACTCCCTTGGTTCTGACACCGGGAGTGTCGGCCTGGATGATGGAGCTCGGGTTTCCGGAATTGGGGGGGGGATGGGAATCAAACCTTCGAAATTCTGACTGGGAGATGAAATAGAGAGAGAGAGAGAGGGAGGGAGAGAGGGAGAGAGAGAGAGAGAGAGAGAGAGAGAGAGAGGGAGGGAGAGAGAGAGAGAGAGAGAGAGAGAGGGAGAGAGAGAGAGTGCGGTCCACCGAGAGGCGTTGTGACTGACCGCTTGTTTACCCTCCTCTGTAGATCTGGTTGCAGTTCCAAGCTTTGAGAGCGGGGGTATGGAGAACTGGGGGATGATCATCTTCAGGGAGATCAACCTGCTCTACGACCCGAAGGAGGACTCGGAGGGGAGTCAGCAGAACATGATATTAGTCCTTGCCCATGAGCTGACACACCAGGTGAGTCCTGACTTGCCCAGCTTGACACATGCCTCTTGCTGGGACTTGCATTGGCATCAGAAGATGCTGAGCAGCACGTGCTCTATTATTGTTAAACAGATGCAAACTCACCCCATCATTTCGTTACCAACTTCCTTGCATTCTTCTAGCGCCCTACACGTCCACAGATTGTTCTGCTGCAGATTGAAGCCAATGAGGTCCTTTTTTTCTCTCTGAAGGGCAGTTGCTGCTGTAATGTAGCAAAGGCAGCAGCCAATTTGCACACAGGAAGCTCCCACAAACAGTAACACGATTATGTCCTGCGTCAACTGTTCTTTTTCAGTGACGTTCGATGAGGGGTAAATGCTGTGCCCTAGGACTCTGGGCGGGACTGCCCGACACTACCCGTTAACCCCACCACCCGCCCCCCCCCAACCCCACTGCCCCCCACTCAGCTTCCAATGGGAGCAGTGTGATCCCGTATGTCCCCCTAAGAGTGGCATACAGGGGTCTCAGTTTTATGTCACATCTGAGAGGCGATACATCTGACAGTGCGGCGCTCCCTCAGTACTGACCCTCCGACAGTTCGGCGCTCCCTCAGTACTGACCCTCCGACAGTGCGGCGCTCCCTCAGTACTGACCCACCGACAGTGCGGCGCTCCCTCAGTACTGACCCTCCGACAGTGCTGCGCTCCCTCAGTACTGACCCTCCGACAGTGCGGCTCTCCCTCAGTACTGACCCTCCGACAGTGCGGCGCTCCCTCAGTACTGACCCACCGACAGTGCGGCGCTCCCTCAGTACTGACCCTCCGACAGTGCTGCGCTCCCTCAGCACTGACCCTCCGACAGTGCGGCACTCCCTCAGTACTGACCCTCCGACAGTGCGGCACTCCCTCAGTACTGACCCTCCGTCAGTGCGGCACTCCCTCAGTACTGACCCTCCGACAGTGCGGCGCTCCCTCAGTACTGATCCTCCGACAGTGCGGCACTCCCTCAGTACTGACCCCCTGACAGTGCGGCACTCCCTCAGTACTGACCCTCCGACAGTGCGGCGCTCCCTCAGTACTGACCCTCCGACAGTGCGGCGCTCCCTCAGTACTGACCCTCCGACAGTGCGGCACTCCCTCAGTACTGACCCTCCGACAGTGCGGCGCTCCCTCAGTACTGACCCTCCGACAGTGCGGCGCTCCCTCAGTACTGACCCTCCGACAGTGCGGCGCTCACTCAGTACTGACCCTCCGACAGTGCGGCGCTCCCTCAGTACTGACCCTCCGACAGTGCGGCGCTCCCTCAGTACTGACCCTCCGACAGTGCGGCGCTCCCTCACTACTGACCCTCCGACAGTGCGGCACTCCCTCAGTACTGACCCTCCGACAGTGCGGCACTCCCTCAGTACTGACCCTCCGACAGTGCGGCGCTCCCTCAGTACTGATCCTCCGACAGTGCAGCACTCCCTCAGTACTGACCCTCCGACAGTGCAGCGCTCCCTCAGTACTGACTATCCGACAGTGCGGCGCTCTCTCAGTACTGACCCTCTGAGAGTGCGGCGTTCCCTCAGTACTGACCCTCCGACAGTGCGGCGCTCCCTCAGTACTGACCCTCTGACAGTGCAGCACACCCTCACTACTGACCCTCTGACAGTGCAGCACACCCTCACTACTGACCCTCTGACAGTGCAGCACACCCTCAGTACTGACCCTCTGACAGTGCAGCACACCCTCAGTACTGACCCTCTGACAGTGCGGCGCTCCCTCAGTACTGACCCTCTGACAGTGCAGCACTCCCTCAGTACTGACCCCCTGACAGTGCCGCCCTCCCTCAGTACTGACCCTCCGACAGTGCGGCGCTCCCTCAATACTGACCCTCCGACAGTGCGGCACTCCCTCAGTACTGACCCTCCGTCAGTGCGGCACTCCCTCAGTACTGACCCTCCGACAGTGCGGCGCTCCCTCAGTACTGACCCTCCGACAGTGCGGCACTCCCTCAGTACTGACCCTCCGACAGTGCGGCACTCCCTCAGTACTGACCCTCTGACAGTGCAGCGCTCCCTCAGTACTGACCCTCCGACAGTGCAGCGCACCCTCAGTACTGACCCTCCGACAGTGCAGCGCACCCTCAGTACTGACCCTCCGACAGTGCGGCACTCCCTCAGTACTGACCCTCCGTCAGTGCGGCACTCCCTCAGTACTGACCCTCCGACAGTGCAGCACTCCTTCAGTACTGACGCTCCGACAGTGCAGCACTCCCTCAGTACTGACCCTCCGACAGTGCTGCACTCCCTCAGTACTGACCCTCCGACAGTGCGGCGCTCCCTCAGTACTGACCCTCTGACAGTGCGGCACTCCCTCAGTACTGACCCTCCGACAGTGCGGCTCTCCCTCAGTACTGACCCTCCGACAGTGCTGCACTCCCTCAGTACTGACCCTCCGACAGTGCGGCACTCCCTCAGTACTGACCCTCCGACAGTGCGGCTCTCCTTCAGTACTGACGCTCCGACAGTGCAGCACTCCCTCAGTACTGACCCTCCGACAGTGCTGCACTCCCTCAGTACTGACCCTCCGACAGTGCTGCACTCCCTCAGTACTGACCCTCCGACAGTGCGGCGCTCCCTCAGTACTGACCCTCCGACAGTGCTGCACTCCCTCAGTACTGACCCTCCGACAGTGCTGCACTCCCTCAGTACTGACCCTCCGACAGTGCGGCACTCCTTCAGTACTGACGCTCCGACAGTGCAGCACTCCCTCAGTACTGACCCTCCGACAGTGCGGCACTCCTTCAGTACTGGCACCAGGAGTGGTGGTTTGGATTGTCTGGTGCACAAGCCCATACAATGGTCAGCGTGGGTTAGGTAGAGACTAGGATCATCTGTTTGGTGATTGGGGGCGCGGCTGTGTTAGTGATTGGGGGCGGGGCTGTGTTAGTGAGTGGGGGCGGGGCTGTGTTAGTGATTGGGGGCGGGGCTGTGTTAGTGATTGGGGGCGGGGCTGTGTTAGTGAGTGGGGGCGGGGCTGTATTAGTGATTGGGGGCGGGGCTGTGTTAGTGATTGTGGGCGGGGCTGTGTTAGTGAGTGGGGGCGGGGCTGGGGTTAGTGATTGGGGGCGGGGCTGGTTTAATCGAGCAAGGGCGGGGCTGGGTTAGCCAGTCGGGACGGGGCTGGTTTAGTGATTGGGGGCGGGGCTGTGTTAGTGAGTGGGGGCACGGCTGGGTTAGTGAGTGGGGGCGGGGCTGGGGTTATTGATTGGGGGCGGGGCTGGTCTAATCGAGCGGGGGCGGGGCTGGATTAGCAGGTGGGGGCGAGGCTTGGTTAGCCAGCGGGGGCGGGGCTGTGTTAGTGATTGAGGGCGGGGCTGTGTTAGTGAGTGGGGGCGGGGCTGGGGTTAGTGATTGGGGGCGGGGCTGTGTTAGTGAGTGGGGGCGGGGCTGGAGTTAGTGATTGGGGGCGGGGCTGGTTTAATCGAGCGGGGGCGGGACTTGGTTAGCCAGCGGGGGCGGGGCCCTCTCGCTGATAGGTAAGATTACTCAGGATGATGTCGGGTGGATCTCCTGACTTTGCCCAGCGTCGTTTCCGGTCTCAGGTTGTCGGGGGTACTCCCCAATCAGCTCCGTGCCCGCTGACTAGTCCACTGCCTACTGAGGCCATTGACATCATTACCTGGACCTGCCTGTCCATCGTTAAGGTTGGTGAGCAGGCCGAGAGCCCTGGCGGGCTTCGGAATAACCATCAAACCTCACCCACGGGCGGGATAAGGTGTGAGGGTATTTAAATATCTAACTGAAGGTTTCGGTAAAAGTTATGGACATGCCCCAACTCATGTGACAGTGACACACGAGGGGACACGTCAGGGAAAAATTTCTATCGTTTGTTTAACAATTTTTAATATGGAGCCTGAGATCACCCTGAGGCGGCACTGAGCCTCAGGGAGATCTGTGTGTTCTATCGCACGCATGAGCCAAACAGCGCACTCCCAGCGGAGGGAATTCCCCATCCCCACACCCCGCCTGCACAGGGAGTGTACAGCGATTCCTGGTGGACATCACGCTGCGTGGGCCTTACTTGAGCCGCCCATGTAAAATGGCGCCGCGCCCCCAATCGGGGGCTCCAATCGGAGGGGCACCTGCCCACTCCAGCACTTCCCCTGATAGGGGGAAAATATTCCCACAGAGTAAAGCTCCCTCTACACTGTCCCCATCAAACACTCCCAGGACAGGTACAGCACGGGGTTAGATACAGCTTCCTTTACACAATTACGTCAAACGTCCATTAATGAGCCATTAATGTTTCTTCACTACGCTTCTCAGAGGTGAAAGGTTGATTGCTCCCTTAACCCAATCACCTCCCTGTAGCATCGATTTCCCATGATTGTCTGCGGTTGTAATGCTGCGTTCCCATTGGCCGCTCTGTGTTGTCTTGCAGTGGTTTGGGAACCTGGTGACAATGAAATGGTGGAACGACATCTGGCTGAACGAGGGAGTGGCCACTTACTTCAGTTACCTGGGGAACAGTTTCATTAACCCCGAATGGGCTGTGGTAAGTACAGAATATAATATCGAACACTATACCACGTCCGTGCCATTATTGTGTGTGGAATGATCAACATTTTGCAGGCCAGCAGGAGACCATTCAGCCCATCATCCCTGTGCTGGCTCTTGGAAAGATCTATCCAATTAGTTCCCAGGCACCCCCCCCCCACCCCCCACCGGCTCTTTCCCCCCCATATCCCTGCAAATCCCTTCCAGTATTTATCCGATTTCCCCCCCTTTTGAAAGTTCCTATTGAATCTGCTTCCACCGCCCTTTCAGGCAGCGCCTTCCAGATCACAACAACTCGCTGTGTAAATAAAAACAAATTCTCCTCATCTCCCCCTCTGGTTCCCCTCCCGATTCTCTTCAATCTGTGTCCCCTCTGGTTACCGACCCTCCTGCCCAGTTTCTCCTTATTTACTCTGTCCGAACCCCCTTCCTGATTTTGAACGCCTCGATTCAATCTCCCCCTTAACCTTCTCCGCTCTAAGGAGAACAATCCCAGCTTCTCCAGTCTCTCCACATGAACTGAAGTCCCTCATCCCTGGTCCCATTCGGGGTCAATCTCCCTCCGCTCCCTCTCCGAGGCCTTTGACATCCTCCCTAAAGTGCGGAGGTGGGGGGGGTTCCCGGAATAGGGCACAGTGATCCCGCTGGGGCTTAACCAGGGATTTACAAAGGGTTTAGCATCTGTAACCCTAAAGGCAATGACCTCCGATGTCTCTTTAACAACCCGAACACGAGGCCCTGGGTCTGTCAAACGTTCTTTCTGGCTCCCCTTCCCCCTCGTGTGTCCAAATTAACAATTGTTTAGTTTCTTCAGCCTCACCCTGACTTTCACCAAAACGTGAGTGGTTGGATTCAGAGTGGACAGTTAAGGTTTTTTGTTAAAAAGCGCATCAGGCCAAACACATCTGGCTCCAGATGTGTCAACCTCCGAATGACAGAAGGACGCGCATTTCTCTAGCGTCCGACACCGCCTCAGGATGCCCCCGAAGATCTTCACCCCCACCCCCACCCCCCGGGGAAGTGCTTCGTTTTGAATTGCGGCCTACTTGCTGTAATGTCGGAAAGGTGGTGGCCATTTTGTGCACAGCAAGCTCCCACAAGCAGCAAGGCGATCGTCACTCAGATCGACTGTTTCCCTTCAGCGATGTCGGGTGAGGGATAAATATTGAGCCCCAGGACACCGGGGAGAACTCGCCCAGCATCCCCTCCCCGCTCCCCTCCTCCCGACACCACCCCCACCCCACTCTTTTTCCAGTGGCAGCTGTCGGTTCTTCCAGATTCACCCAACGAGGCAGACGGGGGCCCTCGGTTTAACATCTCATCCTGAAAGACGGCACCTACAACAGTGTGGCACTCCCTCAGCACTGACCCTCCGACAGTGCGGCACTCCCTCAGCACTGACCCTCCGACAGTGTGGCACTCCCTCAGCACTGACCCTCCGACAGTGCGGTGCTCCCTCAGTACTGACCCTCCGACAGTGTGGCACTCCCTCAGCACTGACCCTCCGACAGTGTGGCACTCCCTCAGTACTGACCCTCCGACAGTGCGGCGCTCCCTCAGTACTGACCCTCCAACAGTGCTGCACTCCCTCAGTACTGACCCTCCGACAGTGCGGCGCTCCCTCAGTACTGGCACTGTGAGTGTCAGCCTTGATTATGGGCTGGTGTGGGTTCCAAACCCATGACCTTTCTGACTCAGATAGAGAGAGAGAACAGCCCTCAAGTCTTGACATCAAGCCTGTGGCCTACTTGCCTCACACCGCTGCCCGGCGCGGGGGGGAGGGGGGGGGTGGGGGGCGGGCGGTAGTTCAAGTAATCCTCTTGCCATTGTCTCGTTAGGACCCTGTCTTCGTAGGGAGAAGTCTGGTGGCCGCCCTGTCATCCGATGCCTTGGCCAATTCCCACCCGCTGTCCCCGAAGCAACAGGAAGTCTCCACCATTGAGCACATCAGCCAGCTCTTCGATGACATCACATATGAGAAGGTGAGGAGGCTGGGGTGAAAGGTCAAAGGGCCATAGCACAAGTCGGCGGGGGTGAGGAGGGCGGAGGAGGAGATGACGTGGTAGATTGAGGGGCAGTAGTTGGATGTCTGGTCGCTTCCACCACCTCAGGACCTCGCTAAGCGTTTCACAGCCCCTCCCACAACTCTTTCTCCGGTACATCGATGATTACTTCGGTGCTGCTTCATGCTCTCGTCGGGACTTGGAAACATTTATTAATTTTGCTTCCAATCTCCACCCCTCCATCATTTTCACATGGTCCATCTCTGACACTTCCCTTCCCTTCCTTGACCTCTCTGTCTCAATCTCTGGTGATAGACTGTCCACCAATATCCATTACAAACCCACCGACTCACACAGCTACCTCGACTACAGCTCCTCACACCCCGCTTCCTGTAAGGACTCCATCCCAATCTCTCAGTTCCTTCGCCTCCGTCGCATCTGTTCCGATGATGCTACCTTCAAAAACGATTCCTCTGACATGTCCTCCTTCTTCCTTAACCGAGCTTCTCAACCCACGGTCGTTGACAGGGCCCTCAACCGTGTCCGGCCCATCTCCCGCGCATCCACCCTCAAGCCTTCTCCTCCCTCCCAGAAACATGATGGGGTCCCCCCTTGTCCTTACTTATCACCCCACCAGCCTCCGCATTCAAAGGATCATCCTCCGCCATTTCCGCCAACTCCAGCATGATGCCACCACTAAACACATCTTCCCTTCACCCCCCCTGTCGGCAATCCGTAGGGATCGTTCCCTCCGGGACACCCTGGTCCACTCCTCCATCACCCCCTACACATCAACCCCCTCCTATGGCACCACCCCATGCCCACACAAAAGATGTAACACCTGCCCCTTCACTTCCTCTCTCCTCACCATCCAAGGGCCCAAACACTCCTTTCAAGTGAAGCAGCATTTCACTTGCATTTCCCTCAACTTAGTTACTGCATTCGCTGCTCTCAATGTGGTTCCCTCTACATTAGGGAGACCAAACGCAAACTGGGTGACCGCTTTGCAGAACACCTTCGGTCTGTCCGCAAGAATGACCCAGACCTCCCTGTCACTTACCATTTTAACACTCCACCCTGCTCTCTTGCCCACATGTCTGTCCTTGGCTTGCTGCATTGTTCCAGTGAAGCCCAACGCAAACTGGAGGAACAACACCTCATCTTCCGACTAGGCCCTTTACAGCCTTCCGGACTGAATATTGAATTCAACAACTTTAGATCATGAACTCTCCCCTCTATCCCCACCCTCTTTCCAATCCCCATTTTTTCCAAATAATTATATAGATTTTTCTTTTCCCACCTATTTCCATTATTTTTAAATGTATTTCCATCCATTGTTTATTTCTACCTTTTAGCCTATTTCGATTCCTTCACCCCACCCCCATTCCCCACTAGGGCTATCTGTACCTTCACCCCACCCCCACTCCCCACTAGGGCTATCTGTACCTTCACCCCACCCCACCCCCACTAGGGCTATCTGTACCTTCACCCCACCCCCACTAGGGCTATCTGTACCTTCACGCCACCCCCACTAGGGCTATCTGTACCTTCCCCCCACCCCACCCCACCCCCACTAGGGCTATCTGTACCTTCACCCCACCCCCACTATGGCAATCTGTACCTTCACGCCACCCCCACTAGGGCTATCTGTACCTTCCCCCCACCCCACCCCACCCCCACTAGGGCTATCTGTACCTTCACCCCACCCCCACTAGGGCTATCTGTACCTTCACCCCACCCCCACTAGGGCTATCTGTACCTTCCCCCCACCCCACCCCCACTAGGGCTATCTGTACCTTCACCCCACCCCACCCCCACTAGGGCTATCTGTACCTTCACCCCACCCCACCCCCACGAGGGCTATCTGTACCTTGTTTGTCCTGCTTTCTACCCATAATTAGATAATATCACCACCTTCAACACCTCTTTGTTCTTTTGTCTGTGACACCTTTTGGTTATCTCCACCTATCACTGGCCCTCTATCCAGCTCTACCTGTCCCACCCCCCCTTAAACCAGCTTATATTTCACCTCTTTCCTATTTTTCCTTAGTTCTGTTGAAGGGTCATTCGGACTCGAAACATTAACTGTGTCCCTCTCCACAGATGCTGTCAGACCTGCTGAGTTTTTCCAGCTATTTTTGAGTTTGTTTTGGAGTAAGTGTGGTCACTGTTGTCATGCTGGAAAGGCCGCAGCCAATGTGCGCACAGCAAGATCCCACAAACAGCAAGATGATAAAGACATGGACAATTCAGATAAAAGCAAAATACTGCAGATGCTGGAAATCTGAAACAAACTCAAAAATAGCTGGAAAAACTCAGCAGGTCTGACAGCATCTGCGGAGCGGGACACAGTTAACGTTTCGAGTCCGTATGACTCTTCAGCAGAACTAAGTAGAAATAGAAAAGAGGTGAAATTTCAGCTGGTTTAAGGGGGGGGTGGTGGTGGGACAGGTAGAGCTGGATAGAGGGCCAGTGATAGGTGGAGATAACCAAAAGATGTCACAGACAAAAGGACAAAGAGGTTTTGAAGGTGGTGATATTATCTAAAGGAATGGGATAATAAAGGTACAGATAGGCCTAGTGGGGGTGGGGGTGGGGGGAAGGTACAGATAGCCCTAGTGGGGGTGGGGGTGGGATGAAGGTACAGATAGCCCTAGTGGGGGTGGGGTGGGGGGAAGGGATCGAAATAGGCTAAAAGGTAGAGATAAAACGATAGATCAAAATAAATTTAAAAATAGGTGGAAAGAGAAAAATATATTTAAAAAATATAAATTATTGGGAAAAGGGGGTTCGGGAAGGGGGTGGGGATGGAGGATAGAGTTCAAGACCTAAAGTTGTTGAACTCAATATTCAGTCCGGAAGGCTGTAAAGTGCCTAGTCAGAAGATGAGGTGTTGTTCCTCCAGTTTGTGTTGGGCTTCACTGGAACAATGCAGCAAGCCAAGGACGGACATGTGGGTAAGAGAGCAGGGTGGAGTGTTAAAATGGCAAGCGACAGGGAGGTCTGGGTCATTCTTGCGGACAGACCGCAGGTGTTCCTCAAAGCGGTCACCCAGTCTGCTTTTGGTCTCTCCAATGTAGAGAGGACCGCATTGGGGGCAGTGAATGCAGTAGACTAAATTGAGGGCGCAAGTGAAATGCTGCTTTACTTGAAAGGAGTGTTCGGATGTTGGTTGAGGGATCAATATTGGGCCCCAGGACACCGGGGAGGACACCCCCCTCTCCCACCAACCCCCGTCCCAATCCCCTGCTCTTCTTCCTATAGCGGCCGGGGGATCTTTTACACCCGCCTGAGGGGACAGGCGGGGGCCTCAGTTTAATGCCTCACCCTGAAAGACGGCACCTCCGACAGTGCGGCACTCCCTCAGTACTGACCCTCCGACAGTGCGGCACTCCCTCAGTACTGATCCTCTGACAGTGCGGCTCTCCCTCAGTACTGATCCTCTGACAGTGCGGCGCTCCCTCAGTACTGACCCTCCAACAGTGCAGCACTCCCTCAGTACTGACCCTCCGACAGTGCGGCTCTCCCTCAGTACTGACCCTCCGACAGTGCAGCACTCCCTCAGTACTGACCCTCCGACAGTGCGGTGCTCCCTCAGTACTGACCCTCCGACAGTGCAGCACTCCCTCAGTACTGACCCTCCGACAGTGCAGCACTCCCTCAGTACTGACCCTCCGACAGTGCAGCACTCCCTCAGTACTGACCCTCCGACAGTGCAGCACTCCCTCAGTACTGACCCTCCGACAGTGCGGCACTCCCTCAGTACTGACCCTCCGACAGTGTGGCACTCCCTCAGTACTGACCCTCCGACAGTGCGGCACTCCCTCAGTACTGACCCTCTGACAGTGCGGCACTCCCTCAGTACTGACCCTGTGACAGTGCTGCACTCCCTCAGTACTGACCCTCCGACAGTGCGGCACTCCCTCAGTACTGACCCTACGACATGCAGCACTCCCTCAGTACTGACCCTCCGACAGTGCAGCACTCCCTCAGTACTGACCCTCCGACAGTGCAGCACTCCCTCAGTACTGACCCTCCGACAGTGCGGCGCTCCCTCAGTACTGACCCTCCGACAGTGCGGCGCTCCCTCAGTACTGACCTTCCAACAGAGCGGCACTCCCTCAGTACTGACCCTCCGACAGTGCGGCTCTCCCTCAGTACTGACCCTCCGACAGTGCGGCACTCCCTCAGTACTGACCCTCCGACAGTGCGGCACTCCCTCAGTACTGACCCTCTGACAGTGCAGCGCTCCCTCAGTACTGACCCTACGACAGTGCGGCGCTCCCTCAGTACTGACCCTCCAACAGTGCGGCACTCCCTCAGTACTGACCCTCCGACAGTGCGGCACTCCCTCAGTCCTGACCCTCCGACAGTGCGGCGCTCCCTCAGTACTGACCCTCCGACACTGCGGCGCTCCCTCAGTACTGACACTCCGACAGTGTGGCACTCCCTCAGTAATGACCCTCCGACAGTGCGGTGCTCCCTCAGTACTGACCCTCCGACAGTGCGGCACTGCCTCAGTACTGACCCTCTGACAGTGCGGCACTCCCTCAGTACTGACCCTGTGACAGTGCTGCACTCCCTCAGTACTGACCCTCCGACAGTGCGGCACTCCCTCAGTACTGACCCTCCGACATGCAGCACTCCCTCAGTACTGACCCTCCGACAGTGCAGCACTCCCTCAGTACTGACCCTCCGACAGTGCAGCACTCCCTCAGTACTGACCCTCCGACAGTGCGGCGCTCCCTCAGTACTGACCCTCCGACAGTGCAGCACTCCCTCAGTACTGACCCTCCGACAGTGCAGCACTCCCTCAGTACTGACCCTCCGACAGTGCGGCACTCCCTCAGTACTGACCCTCCGACAGTGTGGCACTCCCTCAGTACTGACCCTCCGACAGTGCGGTGCTCCCTCAGTACTGACCCTCCGACAGTGCGGCACTCCCTCAGTACTGACCCTCAGACAGTGCGGCACTCCCTCAGTACTGACCCTGTGACAGTGCTGCACTCCCTCAGTCCTGACCCTCCGACAGTGCGGCACTCCCTCAGTACTGACCCTCCGACATGCAGCACTCCCTCAGTACTGACCCTCCGACAGTGCAGCACTCCCTCAGTACTGACCCTCCGACAGTGCAGCACTCCCTCAGTACTGACCCTCCGACAGTGCGGCGCTCCCTCAGTACTGACCCTCCGACAGTGCAGCGCTCCCTCAGTACTGACCTTCCAACAGAGCGGCACTCCCTCAGTACTGACCCTCCGACAGTGCGGCTCTCCCTCAGTACTGACCCTCCGACAGTGCGGCACTCCCTCAGTACTGACCCTCCGACAGTGCGGCACTCCCTCAGTACTGACCCTCTGACAGTGCAGCGCTCCCTCAGTACTGACCCTACGACAGTGCGGCGCTCCCTCAGTACTGACCCTCCAACAGTGCGGCACTCCCTCAGTCCTGACCCTCCGACAGTGCGGCGCTCCCTCAGTACTGACCCTCCGACACTGCGGCGCTCCCTCAGTACTGACCCTCCGACAGTGTGGCACTCCCTCAGTACTGACCCTCCGACAGTGCGGTGCTCCCTCAGTACTGACCCTCCGACAGTGCGGCACTCCCTCAGTACTGACCCTCTGACAGTGCGGCACTCCCTCAGTACTGACCCTGTGACAGTGCTGCACTCCCTCAGTACTGACCCTCCGACAGTGCGGCACTCCCTCAGTACTGACCCTCCGACATGCAGCACTCCCTCAGTACTGACCCTCCGACAGTGCAGCACTCCCTCAGTACTGACCCTCCGACAGTGCAGCACTCCCTCAGTACTGACCCTCCGACAGTGCGGCGCTCCCTCAGTACTGACCCTCCGACAGTGCGGCGCTCCCTCAGTACTGACCTTCCAACAGAGCGGCACTCCCTCAGTACTGACCCTCCAACAGTGCGGCACTCCCTCAGTACTGACCCTCTGACAGTGCAGCGCTCCCTCAGTACTGACCCTACGACAGTGCGGCGCTCCCTCAGTACTGACCCTCCAACAGTGCGGCACTCCCTCAGTACTGACCCTCCGACAGTGCGGCACTCCCTCAGTCCTGACCCTCCGACAGTGCGGCGCTCCCTCAGTACTGACCCTCCGACACGGCGGCGCTCCCTCAGTACTGACCCTCCGACAGTGCGGCGCTCCCTCAGTACTGACCCTCCGACAGTGCGGCGCTCCCTCAGTACTGACCCTCCGACAGTGCGGCGCTTCCTCAGTACTGACCCTCCGACAGTGCGGCGTTCCCTCAGTACTGACCCTCCGACAGTGCGGCGCTCCCTCAGTACTGACCCTCCGACAGTACGGTGCTCCCTCAGCACTGACCCTCCGACAGTGCGGCTCTCCCTCAGTACTGACCCTCTGACAGTGCGGCACTCCCTCAGTACTGACCCTCTGACAGTGCGGCGCTCCCTCAGTACTGACTGTCTGACAGTGCAGCGCTCCCTCAGTACTGACCCTCCGACAGTGCAGCACTCCCTCAGTACTGACCCTCCGACAGTGCGGCACTCCCTCAGTACTGACCCTCCGACAGTGCGGCGCTCCCTCAGTACTGACCCTCCGACAGTGCGGCGCTCCCTCAGCACTGACCCTCCGACAGTGCGGCGCTCCCTCAGTACTGACCCTCTGACAGTGCGGCGCTCCCTCAGTACTGACTGTCTGACAGTGCGGCGCTCCCTCAGTACTGACCCTCCGACAGTGCAGCACTCCCTCAGTACTGACCCTCCGACAGTGCGGCGCTCCCTCAGTACTGACCCTCCGACAGTGCGGCGCTCCCTCAGTACTGACCCTCTGACAGTGCGGCGCTCCCTCAGCACTGACCCTCCGACAGTGCGGCGCTCCCTCAGTACGGACCCTCCGACAATGCGGCGCTCCCTCAGTACTGACCCTCCGACAGTGCGGCGCTCCCTCAGTACTGACCGTCCGACAGTGCGGCTCTCCCTCAGTACTGACCCTCCGACAGTGCGGCACTCCCTCAGTACTGACCGTCCGACAGTGCCGCAGACACTCAGTACCGGAACTGGATTGTGGAGCTCAAGTCTCCGGAGTGGGGTCTCGGACCCACAACCTTCTAAATCTGAATGGGGCCAAGTGGTCCCCATCAAGCCACAGCTGCCTAGTTCCCTGTAGCCAGCCCACTTCCCTGTCTGTCTTCTGTCTGATAGCCTGTGTCTTGTCCAACAGGGTGCTTCAGTTCTCCGAATGGTCTCCAACTTCCTGTCAGAGAAAGTGTTCCTAAAAGGCCTGGTGGTAAGAGAAGACCCAATTTGATTGAATCTGTCTCCCATCGCTCCCTTGCTGCATTGACCTAACACCTCGCACTCTTTACAGAGCTACCTGAAGGAATTTAGCTTCAAGACAGCCACCTACGCTGACCTCTGCGCTCATCTACATGAGGTAACTGCAACCCCACCTCAGCCGCTTGATAATTCAATGGGCCGGAAGGCCGCAAGAGGCCCAAAACCGGGCCTGGATTCCCTCAAAACCCCCTAATCTAGTTAGGAACGTTGTAGTGGGGACACACAGTGTCACAGTGTTACACAGCGGACAGAGTGTTTCATGCCTGGATGTCCACATTCTAGGGAAGATGTCAATGGCCTCGGAGAGGGAGCGGAGGGAGATTGACCCCGAATGGGACCAGGGATGAGGAGACTTCAGTTCGTGTGGAGAGACTGGGAGAAGCTGGGATTGTTCTCCCTAGAGCGGAGAAGGTTAAGGAGGAGATTGAATCGAGGCGTTGAAAATGTCAAGGATATTAATTTTTTTCCATTGACACGACGGTCAGTAACCAGACGTGAAACAGACTTACAACAACAACTCCCTTTCATTCTGATAAAGGCACCATATAAATCTGCCATGTTGCTCCAAAGGGGTATTCAAAAACAGAATCTGCCCCCAGACCACATCAGGAGAGATCAGGGACAGGGGAACACAAGCTCAGTCAAAGAGGTCGGTTTTATGCAGCTTCTGAAAGGAAGAGAAAGAGACAGAGAGAGAGGTGGAGAGGTTTAGGGAGGGAATTCCAGAGCTCAGGACCCCAGGCAGCTGAAGGCCCGGCCGCCAATGGTGGAGCGATGGGAATCGGGGGATGGTCAAGAGGCCGAAATTGGAGGAGCGCAGAGATCTTGGAGGGTTGGAGGGGCTGGAGTAGGTTACAGAGATAGGGAGGGGTGTAGGGGCTGGAGGAGGTTACAGAGATAGGGAGGGGTGTAGGGGCTGGAGGAGGTTACAGAGATAGGGAGGGGTGTTGGGGCTGGAGGAGGTTACAGAGATAGGGAGGGATGTAGGGGCTGGAGGAGGTTACAGAGATAGGGAGGGGTGTTGGGGCTGGAGGAGGTTACAGAGATAGGGAGGGGTGTAGGGGCTGGAGGAGGTTACAGAGATAGGGAGGGGTGTAGGGGCTGGAGGAGGTTACAGAGATAGGGAGGGGTGTTGGGGCTGGAGGAGGTTACAGAGATAGGGAGGGGTGTAGGGGCTGGAGGAGGTTACAGAGATAGGGAGGGGTGTAGGGGCTGGAGGGGGTTTTTACAGAGATAAATCACTGAATCTTTACAGTGCAGAAGAGGGTATTCAAGCAATTGAGCCCACTCTGGCTCCCTTTGAGACCCTTCTAACTGGTTCCCCCTCCCCTGCCTTATCCCCTTCACCTGTACATTCTCTCTTTTCGGTTATCAATCCCATTCCCTTTTGAATACCTCGATCGAACCTGCCTCTACTACCCCCTCAAGGAGTTCGTTGCAGACTCCACTCACCCTCTGGGTGAACTTGCTGAGAATCCCTCCAAAGTCTGTTGGGCTCTCAGAGAATCTGTCCAATCACTGCTGGGCTGGCTGGGGATCTGTCCAGTCACTGGTAGACCAGCTGGGGACCTGTCCAATCACTTTTGTGCAGTCTGTGCATCTGTCCAATCACTGATGAACTAACTGAGAAACTGTCCAATCACTGTTGTGTAGTGTGGCAATCTGTCCAATCACCGGTTATCTACCTGCGTTGTGTCCAATCCCTGATGGGCATTGATTGGTTCCAAGCTCACTCGAAGCCTCTGAGTGAGTGGCAATCCTTTACCCAGGGCATTCGTCTGCGGCTAGACTGCCCTGGGTGAGTCACTGAAGGCAGTGGGCACTGGGCAGGGATTAAGGAGGTGAGGGGGAGAGGGTGGAGACGCTGCATCGATGGAGCATTGGGAACAGGAAGAGGCCATCCAGCCCCTTGGCTCGCCCATTTAGAAGGGACACTTTGGGACACATAACGAGAGAGAAGCGCCAAGATAGGGTCGAAGTAGAGGCTGAAGGGGTTTGGCGACAAGGGTTGGAAGAAGAATTGGAGCATCCATCGCCTCCTGAAAGTTGTTTCCCTCTTTCCCTTGTGTAGGCTTTAAACAATCAATTGACAGTGAAGTTGCCCAGCAACCTGAAGCCCATCCTGGACACGTGGATCTTACAGATGGGCTACCCGGTGGTCACCATAAACACCACTTCCGGCCTCATCACCCAGAAACACTTCCTCCTGGATGGCAGGGCCAATGTCACAAGGTCATCAAACCTTGGGTGAGTAAAACAGGACAGCCAGGTACAAGTAACCCCCACCGATCTCAATTCTCTCCTCAGACAAGAGAAAGTAAGAGGAGATTTAGTACTGACCCTCCGACAGTGCGGCGCTCCCTCAGTACTGACCCTCCGACAGTGCGGCGCTCCCTCAGTACTGAACCTCCGACAGTGCGGCGCTCCCTCAGTACTGACCCTCCGACAGTGCGGCGCTCCCTCAGTACTGACCCTCCGACAGTGCAGCGCTCCCTCAGTACTGACCCTCCGACATGCAGCACTCCCTCAGTACTGACCCTCCGACAGTGCGGCGCTCCCTCAGTACTGACCCTCCGACAGTGCGGCGCTCCCTCAGTACTGACCCTCCGACAGTGCGGTGCTCCCTCAGTACTGACCCTCTGACAGTGCGGCGCTCCCTCAGTACTGACCCTCCGACAGTGCAGCGCTCCCTCAGTACTGACCCTCCAACAGTGCGGCGCTCCCTCAGTACTGACCTGCTGACAGTGCGGCACTCCCTCAGTACTGACCCGCTGACAGTGTGGCGCTCCCTCAGTACTGACCCTCCGACAGTGCGGCACTCCCTCAGTACTGACCCTCTGACAGTGCGGCACTCCCTCAGTACTGACCCTCTGACAGTGCGGCACTCCCTCAGTACTGACCCGCCGACAGTGCAGCACTCCCTCAGTACTGACCCGCCGACAGTGCGGCACTCCCTCAGTACTGACCCGCCGACAGTGCAGCACTCCCTCAGTACTGACCCTCCGACAGTGCGGCACTCCCTCAGTACTGACCCTCTGACAGTGCGGCGCTCCCTCAGTACTGACCCTCCGACAGTGCGGCGCTCCCTCAGTACTGACCCTCTGACAGTGCGGCGCACCCTCAGTACTGACCCGCTGACAGTGCAGCACTCCCTCAGTACTGACCCTCCGACAGTGCGGCACTCCCTCAGTACTGACCCTCTGACAGTGCGGCGCTCCCTCAGTACTGACCCTCCGACAGTGCGGCGCTCCCTCAGTGCTGACCCTCTGACAGTGCGGCGCTCCCTCAGTACTGACCCGCTGACAGTGCGGCGCTCCCTCAGTACTGACCCGCTGACAGTGCGGCACTCCCTCAGTACTGACCCTCTGACAGTGCGGCACTCCCTCAGTACTGGACCTCCGACTGTGCGGCACTCCCTCAGTACCGGCACTGGGAGTGTCGGCCTGGATTATGGGCTCAAGTCTCTGGAGGGGGACTCGAACCCACCACCTCCTGACTCAGATGAGAGTGTGCGACCCACTGAGCAACAGGCTAATGTGAAACACACTGTCGATCGTCTGAGTTGTGTGGAGACACCTGGGCCTCACCACTAGATTGTAGGCCTTTTGCACAGGCGTTGTGAAGGGTTAGGGGAGAAATCTAAACAGTTGGGGCCTTCTAGAGTGGTGAAGTGTCCCTGATTCCAGTACTGAACAGCAGCAGGAGCTAATTAAATATAAATCACAACAGCAATCAAAGGAGAGGGTGAGAGAATATACCTTCCTACGTTTGCGTCTAAAGTGTGCAATTCTCAGCCACAAATCACCTCCGAGGTCTCTGCGCTCCTCCAATTCCGGCCTCTTGACCATCCCCCGATTCCCATCGCTCCATCATTGGCGGCCGTGCCTTCAGCTGCCTGGGGGGGCCCTGAGCTCTGGAATTCCCTCCCTAAACCTCTCCACCTCTCTCTGTCCTCACTCTCTCTCTCTCTGTCTCTCCCTCTCTATCTCTTTCTCTCTTTTTCTCTCAGTCTCTCCCTCTCTTCCTCTTTCTCTCAGTATCTCCTTCCATCTCTCTCTCTCTCCCCCTCCTGTCTCTGTCTCTCTCCATCTTGGCCTCTCTCCTTCTCTGCCTCTCTCCCTCACTCTGTCTCTCTGCTCGGTTTCACCCTCTCCCTCTCTCTATGTCTCCCTCTCTCCTCTCTCTCTGTCTCTCTCTCTCTCTCTCTGTCTCTCTACCTCTCTCTTTCCCTCTCTCTTCCCCTGTCTCTGTCTCTCTCCATCTCCCTCTCTTCCTCTCTCCCTCTCTCTCTCTCTCTGTCTCTCCCTCTCTCTCTCTCTCTGTCTCTCCCTCTCTCCATTGCTCTCTCTCTCCTTCTTTAAGACACTCCTTAACCCAAGTCTTTGGTTGCCTTTCTCTAATATCTCCTGGGCCGAGACGTTAAGTTGAGGCCCCTAGTGCCCTCTTGGGGAGACGCTAAATATCCCATGGCTGCTATTGGAGGAAGAATCTTCCACAGTGCCCTGGCTCAAACATTATTCCATAATTGCTCCTGTGAAGCACCCTGGGAGTTTCACAATGATGCAAGGCGCTATATGAATGCAAGTAGTTGGTGTTAATGTGGCGGGGAGTGTCAATAAATGTCACTTCCTGAGAGAAAGGCTTATGGAGTCAGTCATGCCAGCTTTTGACCAACTGAGGGAAAGTATCTGAGGAGCAGGATCTCCAACCAGAGACAAAGGTGATGATTGACCAGGCAGCGGGTCACCCCCTCACTCCGATGTGCATTGACCAGGCAGCGGGTCACCCCCTCACTCCGATGTGCATTGACCAGGCAGCGGGTCACCCCCTCCTCCAATGTGCATTGACCAGGCAGTGAGTCACCCCCTCACTCCGATGTGCATTGACCAGGCAGCGGGTCACCCCCTCACTCCGATGTGCTCCAGAGACTTGGACAGCCTCCAGTGGGAACCCAAAGTCACTGGAGAAGGACCACCTGGCATTCGCCAGCAACCCCAGCCTATCCAATCTTTCCTCCTAGCACAGACCCTCCAGCCCAGGCAGCATCCTGGTAAATCTCCTCTGCACCTTCTCCAGTGCAATCACATCCTTCCTATAATGTGGATTCCAGAACTGCACACAGTACTCCAGTTGTGGCCTAACCAGCGTTTTATATAGTTCCAGCATAACCTCCCTGCTCTTGTATTCTACACCTCAGCTAATAAAGGCAAATATCCCATCTGCCTTCTTAACCACCTTATCTACCTGCCCTGCTACTTTCAGGGATCTGTGGATATGCACATCAAGGTCCCTCTGATCTTCAGCACTTTCCAGGGTCCTACCATTCATAGTGTAATCCCTTGCCTTGTTAGCCCTCTCCAAGTGCATTACCTCACAATTTTCTGGGTTAAATTCAATTCACCACTGCTCTGCCCAGCTGACCAGTCCATTGATATCCTCCTGTAGTTTACAGCTATCCTCCTCACTATTTACCACCCAACGAACTTTCGTGTCATCTGCAAACTTTTTGATCGTACCCCCTACATTTAAGTCCCAATCATTTATGTACACCACAAACAGCAAGGGCCCCAGCACTGAGCCCTGTGGAACCCCACTGGAAACAGACTCCCAGTCACAGAAACATCCCTCTACCATCACCCTCTGCTTCCTGCCTCTCAGCCAATTTTGGATCCACTGTGCCACTCTGCCTTGGATCCCATGGGCTCTTACTTTCTTGACCAGTCTGCCATGAGGGACCTTATCAAAATCCTTGCTAAAGTCCATGTAGACCACATCAAATGCATTACTCTCATCAACGCTCCTGGTTACCTCCTCAAAAAATTTGATCAGATTTGTCAAACACGACCTTCCTTTAACAAATCCATGCTGACTATCCCTGATTAATCTGCATCTCTTCAGATGCAGATATATCCCGTCCATCAGAATTCTTTCTAGTAACTTGCCCACCACCGAGGTTAGACTGACTGGCCTGTAATTTCCTATCCCTTCCTCCCTTTTTTAATGATGAGACAACGTTAGCAGTCCTCCAGTCCTCTGGCACCTCACCTGTGGCCAGAGAGGATTTGAAAATTACTGCCAGGGTCCCTGATATTTCTTCCCTTGCCTCCCTTACAGCCTGGGATACATCTCATCCGATCTTGTGGATTTATCCACTTTTAAGGCTTCTAAACCCGCTAGTACCTCCTCTCTCTCTATGTTAATTTCCTCTAATATTTCACAGTCCTCCACCCTGATGTCTACACCTGTATCGTCCTTTTCTATTGTGAAGACCAACGCAAAGTATTCATTGAGGATTGTACCCACACAGTTTTATCTGCAGGTCACTGCTCCCAGTCCAATTGGGCCAAATTGTATCCCATCTTAGTAAAATTAACCTTTCTCCAGTTTAGAACTTTTATTCCGGGCCCAACCTTATCTTATTCCATAACTATCCTAAATCTAAAAACAAAAAAATAAAAACAAAAAAACTGCGGATGCTGGAAATCCAAAACAAAAACAGAATTACCTGGAAAAACTCAGCAGGTCTGACAGCATCGGCGGAGAAGAAAAAAGTTGACGTTTCGAGTCCTCATGACCCTTCGGTGGAGAAGAAAAGAGTTGACGTTTCGAGTCCTCATGACCCTTCTGTGGAAGGGTCATGAGGACTCAAAACGTCAACTCTTTTCTTCTCCGCCGATGCTGCCAGACCTGCTGAGTTTTTCCAGGTAATTCTACTATCCTAAATCTAACTGAGTTATGGTCACTATCTCCAAAATGCTCCCCTACTGAAACGCCTTCCTCCTGCCCGGGTTCATTTCTGAATATTAGCTCCAGAACTGCCCCCTCCCTTATTGGGTTTTCAATGTACTGGCTAAAAAAACGTTCTCCTGGATGCAACTTAAGAATGTTGCTCCCTCCCTACCTTGCACTCTGAAACTATCCCAGTTAATATTTGGGGAGTTAAAATCTCCAATTATGACTGCCCTATTATTCTTACACTGCTCTGAAATTTGATTACATATTTTGATCCTCTATCTCTCCCTGACTATTTGGGAGCCTATAGTACACACCCAACAGGATGTTCGCCCCCTTGTGTTTTTTAATTCTACCCATATGGCCTTATTTGATGACCCTTCCAAGATATCATCCCCCCTCACTGCTATAATTGATTCCTTGATCAATATTGTGACCCCCCTCCCACCTCCTCTTCTATCCCCCTCTCTATCTCACCTATGGCCAGGAATGTGGAGCTGCCAATCCTGCCTTTCTTTCAGCCAAGTCTCGGTTGTAGCTATGATATCATAATCCCACATGCCTATCTGTGCCCTCAGCTCATCTTTCTTATTCCTCAGAGTCCTTGCATTAAAATATATTCCGTTTATTTCGACTTGCCAAACACACGTCTTTCTAATCCAGCCTGTGTTTCCCCTGTCTTTCGGGATCACTTAACTTCTAATTCAATCTCAGCTTCTCTCCCCTCCAAGCTGCATTTCAGGGTCCCATCCCTCGAGGTGTCAGGGAGGGAGCACCCGAAACACCGCACAGCCCACCTGCCCCGCGTGCAGATCCCACGTTGGCCTTATCGTCCACCTCAGAACCCAACGACCCAGAATGGAAATAAATCACCCTCGATCCCAAGGGATGTAGAGCAGGGAGGAGTGAGCAGGCGATTGGTGCAAACCAGCGCTGAGGTGTGAAGTAACCCTGCAAGCAGAAGGGGAGGGGCTGAGAATGGACGATGGGTTCTGTGGGATGACAGTGTGCTCAGCACAGGCGCTGACTCTGTGCATCTCTTTCTCGACAGGTATAAATGGTACATCCCGATCACATGGCAGAAGAACAGCAGTGTTCAGGACACAGTCTGGATCAGCAGAACCAATGGTGCGAAAGCCTTCATATCCGCCCCCACCACCCCCCCCCCCCCGGGGTTATCGTATGAAAATTAAGGTCCGTTCGTGGAGTTTTATTTCGCTGGTAGAACTCGGCCCACCCCAGGATAGAGGGATGACCAAAACAGTTCATCCGCTGGAGCAAAGGAGCAGAGATTTACTCTGTATCTAACCCCGTGCTGTACCTGTCCTGGGAGTGTTTGATGGGGACAGTGTAGAGGGAGCTTTACTCTGTATCTAACCCCGTGCTGTACCTGTCCTGGGAGTGTTTGATGGGGACAGTGTAGAGGGAGCTTTACTCTGTATCTAACCCCGTGCTGTACCTGTCCTGGGAGTGTTTGATGGGGACAGTGTAGAGGGAGATTTACTCTGTATCTAACCCCGTGCTGTACCTGTCCTGGGAGTGTTTGATGGGGACAGTGTAGAGGGAGCTTTACTCTGTATCTAACCCCGTGCTGTACCTGTCCTGGGAGTGTTTGATGGGGACAGTGTAGAGGGAGATTTACTCTGTATCTAACCCCGTGCTGTACCTGGTCTGGGAGTGTTTGACGGGGACAGTGTAGAGGGAGCTTTACTCTGTATCTAACCCTGTGCTGTGCCTATCCTGGGAGTGTTTGATGGGGACAGTGTAGAGGGAGCTTTACTCTGTATCTAACCCTGTGCTGTGCCTATCCTTGGAGTGTTTGATGGGGACAGTGTAGAGGGACCTTTACTCTGTGTCTAACAGGTTCTGACAGACGACGCTGTGATTCAGTGTTTTGATTGTGTTTTCACTCTGTCTCCAGCGATGTTTGTCGAGCAGATGCAGGTGAACGATCAGACCTGGATTCTAGCCAACATCAACGCTGTCGGCCTTTACCGGGTTAACTACGACAACGACAACTGGGACAAGTTGCTGATCTTACTCATGAGGAACCGTGATGTGAGTGTGTCGATCTTCTCGTGGAACAATTGCGGAGTTGGGGGGAGCAGTCAGGTGCTCGGGAGGGCTGGGTGACCAGCTGGGAGTGAGTTGCTCAGATCCGGATTTGGCAGTGGCCCTGACACGGGCTCGGTTGAGGGGGCAGCGAGGTTACAGAGAGTCAGGGGAGGCTGTGGGGTTTGGAATGTAGGAACATTATAATCAGGAGGAGGCCATACAGCCCCTCAATCATATTCCGCCATTGAGTGAGACCATGGCTGACCTGTGACCTAACTCCATCCACATTCCACCCGTATCCCTGAATACCTCTGGATAACAAAAACCTCTCAAGCTGAGATTGAAATTGAATCGATCCCAGCATCAATCGCCGTTTGCGGAAGAGAGTTCCAAACTTCTCCCACCCTTTGTGTGACCAAGTGTTTCCTAATTTCACTCCGGAAAGGTCTCACTCGGATTGTTAGACTCTGTGATCCCCAACCCGGTCCCAGACTCCCCGACCAGTGGGAATAGTTTCTCTCTCTCTCTCTCGACCCTATCAGTTCCCCGAAATATCTTGAAAACTTTGTCCCAATCACGTCTATAAAAATCTAAACTCTAGGGAGGGGGAGGGGTGGTGCATGGGTCATGGGGGGAGGGTGGTTTGGGGCAGGGCTGTGTGGGTGGTGGGGGTTGGAGGGGGTGTGTTTGTGGGGGTTGGAGGGGGTGTGTGGGTGGGGGTTGGAGGGGGTGTGTGGGTGGGGGTTGGAGGGGGTGTGAGGGTGCGGGTTGGAGGGGGTGTGTGGGTGGTGGGTGTTGGAGGGGGTGTGTGGGTGGGGGTTGGAGGGGGTGTGTGGGTGGGGGTTGGAGGGGGTGTGTGGGTGGTGGGGGTTGGAGGGGGTGTGTGGGTGGTGGGGGTTGGAGGGGGTGTGTGGGTGGGGGTTGGAGGGGGTGTGTGGGTGGTGGGGTTGGAGGGGGTGTGTGGGCTGGGGTTGGAGGGGGTGTGTGGGTGGGGGTTGGAGGGGGTGTGTGGGTGGTGGGGGTTGGAGGGGGTGTGTGGGTGGTGGGGGTTGGAGGGGGTGTGTGGGTGGTGGGGGTTGGAGGGGGTGTGTGGGTGTGGGGTTGGAGGGGTGTGTGGGTGGTGGTTGGAGGGGGTGTGTGGGTGGGGGTTGGAGGGTGTGTGTGGGTGGTGGGGGTTGGAGGGGGTGTGTGGGTGGGGGTTGGAGGGGGTGTGTGGGTGGTGGGGGTTGGAGGGGGTGTGTGGGTGGGGGTTGGAGGGGGTGTGTGGGTGGGGGTTGGAGGGGGTGTGTGGGTGGGGGTTGGAGGGGGTGTGTGGGTGGGGGTTGGAGGGGGTGTGTGGGTGGTGTGGGTTGGAGGGGGTGTGTGGGTGGGGGTTGGAGGGGGTGTGTGGGTGGGGGTTGGAGGGGGTGTGTGGGTGGTGTGGGTTGGAGGGGGTGTGTGGGTGGGGGTTGGAGGGGGTGTGTGGGTGGGGGTTGGAGGGGTGTGTGGGTGGTGGGGGTTGGAGGGGGTGTGTGGGTGGTGGGGGTTGGAGGGGGTGTGTGGGTGGTGGGGGTTGGAGGGGGTGTGTGGGTGGTGGGGGTTGGAGGGGGTGTGTGGGTGGGGGTTGGAGGGGGTGTGTGGGTGGTGGGGGTTGGAGGGGGTGTGGGGGTGGTGGGGGTTGGAGGGGGTGTGTGGGTGGGGGTTGGAGGGGGTGTGTGGGTGGGGGTGAGGGGGGTGTGTGGGTGGGGGTTGGAGGGGGTGTGTGGGTGGTGGGGGTTGGAGGGGGTGTGTGGGTGGGGGTTGGAGGGGGTGTGTGGGTGGGGGTTGGAGGGGGTGTGTGGGTGGGTGTTGGAGGGGGTGTGGTGTGGTGGGTGTTGGAGGGGGTGTGTGGGTGGGGGTTGGAGGGGGTGTGTGGGTGGGGGTTGGAGGGGGTGTGTGGGTGGGGGTTGGAGGGGGTGTGTGGGTGGGGGTTGGAGGGGGTGTGTGGGTGGGGGTTGGAGGGGGTGTGTGGGTGGTGGGGGTTGGAGGGGGTGTGTGGGTGGGGGTTGGAGGGGGTGTGTGGGTGGGGGTTGGAGGGGGTGTGTGGGTGGGGGTTGGAGGGGGTGTGTGGGTGGGGGTTGGAGGGGGTGTGTGGGTGGTGGGGGTTGGAGGGGGTGTGTGGGTGGTGGGGGTTGGAGGGGGTGTGTGGGTGGTGGGGGTTGGAGGGGGTGTGTGGGTGGGGGTTGGAGGGGGTGTGTGGGTGGTGGGGGTTGGAGGGGGTGTGTGGGTGGGGGTTGGAGGGGGTGTGTGGGTGGGGGTTGGAGGGGGTGTGTGGGTGGGGGTTGGAGGGGGTGTGTGGGTGGGGGTGGGGGGGGTGTGTGGGGGGGGGGGGTTGGAGGGGGTGTGTGGGTGGTGGGGTTGGAGGGGGTGTGTGGGTGGGTGTTGGAGGGGGGTGTGGGTGGGGGTTGGAGGGGGTGTGTGGGTGGGGGTTGGAGGGGGTGTGTGGGTGGGGGTTGGAGGGGGTGTGTGTGGGTGGGGGTTGGAGGGGGTGTGTGGGTGGGGGTTGGAGGGAGTGTGTGGGTGGTGGGGGTTGGAGGGGGTGTGTGGGTGGGGGTTGGAGGGAGTGTGTGGGTGGTGTGGTTGGAGGGGGTGTGTGGGTGGTGGGGGTTGGAGGGGGTGTGTGGGTGGGGGTTGGAGGGGTGTGTGGGTGGGGGTTGGAGGGGGTGTGTGGGTGGGGGTTGGAGGGGGTGGTGGGTGGTGGGTGTTGGAGGGGGGTGTGTGGGTGGTGGGGGTTGGAGGGGGTGTGTGGGTGGGGGTTGGAGGGGGTGTGTGGGTGGTGGGGGTTGGAGGGGGTGTGTGGGTGGTGTGGGTTGGAGGGGGTGTGTGGGTGGGGGTTGGAGGGGGTGTGTGGGTGGTGGGGGTTGGAGGGGGTGTGTGGGTGGTGGTTGGAGGGCGGTGTGTGGGTGGGGGTTGGAGGGGTGTGTGGGGTGGGGGTTGGAGGGGGTGTGTGGGTGGTGGGGGTTGGAGGGGGTGTGTGGGTGGGGGTTGGAGGGGGTGTGTGGGTGGGGGTTGGAGGGGGTGTGTGGGTGGTGGGGGTTGGAGGGGGTGTGTGGGTGGGGGTTGGAGGGGGTGTGTGGGTGGGGGGTTGGAGGGCGTGTGTGGGTGGGGGGTTGGTGGGGGTGTGTGGGTGGGGGTTGGAGGGGGGTGTGTGGGTGGGGGTTGGAGGGGTGTGTGGGTGGTGGGGGTTGGAGGGGGTGTGTGGGTGGGGGTTGGAGGGGGTGTGTGGTGGTGGGGGTTGGAGGGGTGTGTGGGTGGGGGTTGGAGGGGGTGTGTGGGTGGTGGGGGTTGGAGGGGGTGTGTGGGTGGTGGGGGTTGGAGGGGGTGTGTGGGTGGTGGGGGTTGGAGGGGGTGTGTGGGTGGTGGGGGTTGGAGGGGGTGTGTGGGTGGTGGGGGTTGGAGGGGGTGTGTGGGTGGTGGGGGGTTGGAGGGGGTGTGTGGGTGGTGGGGGTTGGAGGGGGTGTGTGGGTGGTGGGTGTTGGAGGGGGTGTGTGGGGTGGTGGGGTTGGAGGGGGTGTGTGGGTGGGGGTTGGAGGGGGTGTGTGGGTGGTGGGGGTTGGAGGGGGTGTTGTGGGTGGTGGGGGTTGGAGGGGGTGTGTGGGTGGTGGGGGTTGGAGGGGGTGTGTGGGTGGGGGTTGGAGGGGGTGTGTGGGTCGGGGTTGGAGGGGGTGTGTGGGTGGGGGTTGGAGGGGGTGTGTGGGTGGGGGTTGGAGGGGGGGTGTGGGTGGGGGTTGGAGGGGGTGTGTGGGTGTGGGTTGGAGGGGGTGTGTGGGTGGTGGGGGTTGGAGGGGGTGTGTGGGTGGGGGTTGGAGGGGGTGT